>NC_142797.1:17888975-18186475 GCF_049724085.1 Artemia sp. Qi Xiang Cuo | reverse complement strand
GAAATCCAGCGCCCTCTTCATAGAAAATTCCCTTCCCCCATGAAAAGTTCCTCTTTAAAAAGATCCTCCCACGTAACATTCCTCCCCCGACCCCCCCCCCCCCCCCATACACACCGGAAAAATTCCCCCATGAAAATATCTGTATATTTCCCAATAAACAATACTATATGTAAACAATGGTCAAAGTTTACAACTTGCAGCCCTTCCCTGGGGACTGTGGGGGATCAAGTCATCCTCAAAGACAAGGTTATTAGATTTTTTGACTTTGCTGAACAATATGGCTATCTCAAAACTTTAATCGGGTGACTTTGGGAAAAAATAAGCATGGGAGGGGCCCTAGTTGCCCTCCAGTTTTTAGTCATTTGATTGGGGCACTAGAACTTTTAATATCCGTTCAAATGAGTCCTCCCACGATATTCTAGGACCACTGGTTCGACACGATCACCCCTGGGAGAAAAAAATAAACACGTATCCGTGATCTTTCCTCTGGCAAAAAATAAAAGTTTGACATTTTTGCAGATATGAGCTTGAAACCTTTACAGTAAGGTTCTCTCATACGCTGAATCTGATGGTGTGATTTTCATTAAGATTCTATGACTTTTAGGGGGTGTTATATTTGAAATCAGCATTGAAATCCAATTCTTTTGATGTAGGTTATCTATTGGTATCAAAATTCCATTTTTTTAAATTTCGGTTACTATTGAGGCGGGTTGCTCCTTGCCCACAGTTTGTTACCACGAACTGTTTGATAAAGGAATTTATATTCAAAATAACCCTTTATTTACGCGTGCTTGCGTGTGTGTGTGTGTGTGTGTGTGTGGCGGGGGGTATCTGATTTTATCAACAAGGGATTTTCATTTTCTTCAAGTTTTCAAATTTTGTGTTGACTTCGATAAAAAAAATTGTAAATGTATATAATCAAATTTAATAATATTTATTCATTTAAGTTTTCCGAATTTCGTTATAAAATTCTACAGTCGCGCAAATTCACTTTAACGCAGGGGGAGTGGGACAAAATGTATTTTTTAATCTAGACTGGGATAATTTTGCTCATTTCAATGAAATTTCCAAAAAAATAAGTATTTTTCAAAATCTAGGGAAGAGCAAGTGCCCCCTGACAATCAAATTCCAGACCCTGTGTTGGGTTGCAGCAGGTGAGACCGAACTCGGGCTCCTATATTACCAAGCATGAGTTTAATCCCCCTGTGCCACCACATGACTGCTGCCATTTGTCAAATTAGTCTGTATAAGCAATACTATTTGACTAGATGACCGACATAGCTCGAGAAATTCAAGCTGGACGAAAATAATGGATCTCTAAGCTAAATTCATACTTAATAAATCTGCACTGGATTAGACTTATGTATTATATCAAATCATGTATTTATGGGAATTTTTAGGAGATATGTTCGAATGGAATTTCTGCGATGTCATCTGTGATGTCATTTATGACATCATGATATATGGCATATGTCATTTATGACATGTCATTGATGTCATTTAAGCGAAATAATACAACAGCGTTTAATTGAAAGAATAAAAAAAAAATAATTATTGTGGTTACTTAATCCCTTAGTCCTTCTTCGTGTCAAAAGAACCATCATGATAGATTTGGTGCTGCTATGCGCTGTTTTAGGCAAAATCAGTCTTATTCAAGGGACAAATTACATTAGGCTGGTTAACTTAGGAAAAAGCTTAATTGTTTCTGAAACGTCATGCACGAACACCATGTTTTCTTGGACTTAAATGGTTATTTCACATTCCGACGTGATGACGTTACTATCCCATTATAAACCATTACTCAGCTCAAGTATGTTCAGTTTATGGGTGGCGATTTAAAAGATGATCCTTGAAAAACCAAGAACCCAACATTATATTCTTAATTTATGTTGGCTACTTACATTATGAGGAAATGGATTACATTACATTATGAATTAAAAAAAAAAATCCTCTCCAAAAAACTGAAAATTTTCGGAAACCTTTCAACGTATGAATTTCCACGCGAAGTCTTTACGGGTGTATAAGGCCAGAACTAGGCAGATAAAATGCGTGAAAACTGCGCAGACGCTAATGCGCCCTAGTTACAAAGGGCATCAGGATTTGCCCTAGTCCTGAGTTCTCATACATATGATTTACGAAAGAAATAACAATTATTCCGCCAGATATATACTATTTTCTTCTATGTACGATTTTTTGACAAAATAAATCCGGTTTTCGAATGATCGCTCCTAAATCTTGAGTTCTCAAGGAATCAGACTTGCAAGTCGCTTTTGAATTACCGAGATAGACTAAACAAAATTAAAATTCAACAATTGATTTTGACTATGAGAAACCATGGAGATTGCATAAAAGATAAGTCTATCTGCTTTAAGTTAGACAAAAAAGAATTTTCTCATTAATTTTGGGTTGAATCTACTGTTCTCTAAACTTTGAAAACACGATTCCAATAATTTGGCTAGGATTTAAGCCCTAGTATATTTTTTTCATATTTAAAACTTATCTTGACTCATTCTTCAAAACCTTATAAGTCAGGATAAAAAAAAAAAAAAAAAAAAAAATACGAGGCTAAACGATTTCTTGGGTCCCATTAGTCTTTGGATTTATGTGTGGATGTTTTTCTTTTATAAAACATAGTTTGTCAAACTTTTACATAATTTTTCAAAGTTCGCTAAAAGACAGTACCGGGGGGGGGGGGGGTATAGAATTCTTTCTGCTTAAATTTGGACACTAATAACAGTGCAGCGTGAGCCCCTACAATAACTATCCCATTAACATGCTATTTTTAGTTTTAAAAATCGTTTATGTGTGAAACCAAAGTAGTACTAACTTGTATTGTTTTAATTTAGAATCTAACCATTTTATATTTTTAATGGAGATTACAGTCCCACCATGAACATGGTATCTGAAAAGCGTTGGACCGAACACGGGGAATGGATTAAACTTTCCCAATCATTCCAATCCTGCAAATTCTAATATTCAAAATATAAACTACCTCATAGATTACCATTTTTCAATCTGTGATGAGGAGTAGGAGGTGCCAGCTGAGGAAAAAGAGGCTTTGCACAAGGAAAAAAAGAGACGAAAATTGGAAAACAGGAAATAAATATTGCTTAAAAGGCAGCGGAAGCATTTTATTTTATTTAATGTGGCAGCGTTAATTTTATAAATGTTGTCTATGAAGCAATGAACATTCCACTTCAGTGGAGTTTGTTGCTGAAAAATAATAGCGTCTTATATAGCCAGTGTTTTCAAGAAAATAAAAAAAAACATGCTGGTGTTTTTAGTAAGAATATGTTGGTAATAATAAACATGTGAATAGGCTATAACTACCTTTCAATATCTTCTTAGCCCCCTCTAAAAAATCTACAGGGGCTATATGTTATGATAATTGAAGACTAAGCGTTCATAGCAGGGCAAATCCTGCTATGGACTCCCCCCCCCCCCAAAGTTCTAAAACGTCGGCACGCAGAGGCGACCCCTTGGAGTTTGGGTATCTTCGGCGTCTTAATTTAGCCTTTGTGTCCGTATTTGTCGACACACTGGTCGATTTTGTTGGCACTTTCCTTATATCCCCCCTCCAAACCCAAAACCCAAACTTCTCCTTTGGTATTATGAAGCACTTGACTTATGACTTATGTCCCTCTGGGTTGGATTTGGGCAATCTCCTTAGCATGTTCACGGATCAGCTTCCTATATGGGCTACACTCGCCTAGTTTTGCCAACGCTTTGAGATAAATTGTACCAGTTTTCCGACCAAAGTTGTACCACAAGAGATCAATTTGTGCCATCTGGACGGTAGTTTAAAAATTCGCCGCTCGCGTCACTTTGTAACACTAGCCGGTAATTATGTTTAATTGATTTCCCTGAAAACTGAGAAAAAGTTCTAGGGTAAGAGCAGGAAAAATAAACCCAAGGCAGTAGAAACCTCATATCTTGAAGTATGAAGAATGCTCCTATAGACTTTCTCAGCGTAACAATATAGCAGTCCCAAACCGCTAAAAGCATTTTAGAAGAAGGTATCAGTAAAATTTTCTGAAAGCGTTCTCGAAGATGATTGTTGGGATTAATCCTTTCTTTCGAAATATTGGGCATTAAGGCGAATAAAGGATAAAGTAATGGATAAATTAATTTATCAGAAGTATTTCGACTATAATGCACAAGAAATCAGGTTAAACCGTACAAAGGTAATAAAACTGTAACATTAAAAAAAAGAGGAACATTTGTGCTAGTTGGTCATTTTTTCTGCTATTTCTTCTTGTAGGCCTGCTTTTTCATATCCCATTCCACAGTTTTCCCACATTGGATGCAGAACTATTTTCAAGGGTGGTTTCCAATTCTTTAAAACGATCCGTTTTGTACTGAGAAGCCCTTTCAAGGTGGTGAAACAGAAACAATTTTTAATGCCGGTTTTGTTCAGATTGACAGCTGAGAAAGTTAGATCAGCAGCAGCAGAAGCGTGAGGGGAACAAGTAGGCTTAAAGTGAAACGCCCGAGCAGAAGAAAACGCTTTGACCCATTAACATGTTTTTGCCTGTAAACCCGAGTCAAAAACACATCTGGATCTGAGTCAATCAAAGTACTAAGTTAAGAGCAAAAGGGTAATCTCGTCTACCCTTAGATGATATTTTCCAGGTCATTGTTACTCAGTAAATTCAGAAACTGAACCAGAAGTGGTACCAGGTTAAGCTGATTTTAATCTACTTCCATAGTGTAGTGTAGATGAAGCCTATCAAAGTTTCTTACCGATGAATACCTGGAGTTGAAAAGACACTTTTTCATCTCATCACAGAGCTCGATCAAAAATTTCCTACACTCCTTTTTAAACTCACCTGCAGCAGATAAAGATACCTTTTTTTGGCAAAATCACTTCCACTCGGCCCCCAAATTCTTGACATAGGCATAGTAGTTGGTGTCATGTGGGTTTATGAGGCGGGAATCACTTTCTTTGGTATAACTAGGCAACAAAAAGTGGAATGTTATTATTTGTATACTACAGAAAAACGATTGTAGACAAGATGAATCTAGGTGTCTCCTGTATGAAATTACTTGTTAAGGTCTTCGATATACTTCAAAATATACACCAGGAAGGCAAAGTAGGCCTTGAAAACCGCTGACAGCAGATTTTTTTATATGGCAGTGGCCTTTCCCGGCTTGTTGGTCTCTTTAAGATTCTCTGTACGGAAGAATACAGTCAAACAATCCCACTGCTCCAAATATTAAGCTATAACGACTTGTTTAGACAACCGTCGAGTCGTAACATTTCTCAAAATTCGATGTTCTTTCAATTCCATTTACTTTTGCAATTCTAAAATCCCACTGGCCCGTTGTGGGCTGCGACAAATATAGCCATATACATCCTTACAAAGATCTGACAAATTTCTTTCGGCAAATATTTACCGGCAGCACTAGCTCATATCTGAATGGAATGGCATGAACAACCAAGTACAAAAAAACTTGAGTAGTCTTTTGACAGCTTCGCCTAAACACCACCTTACTCCCCCATCATAACCGACGCATTGTCTGCGGCAAATCCTATTAGGTTTGCCTTTGGAGCTCCAATTTCTTGAAAAAGTAGTTTAATTATGGCCCGGTAAATATCTTTAGCTGTACATTGCTGAACTTCTATAAGTCTCAAGAAGGAGTCTCTTACAGGAAAACTTTCTTCTCGATCAACGCCATTCAGATCAAGATGGCAAACAGCTATAACCTGGCTCTTTTTGTTACACAAGTCTGTGCTTTCATCAACTATTATTCAGAATTTCTACTTCTTGATAATTTCATACAGAACTTCGAAACCAACTTTACCAATAACATCGATCACGAGATGTGAACGACGTTAAAATTTAAATTGTACCAAAAAATTTTCAAATGTACGGCGTTGTAACAGGACCTCTAAATTGTATCAAAAACGGCACAATTGTGCCGCGCTGGCAACGCTGCACTCGCCTGCTTGTTTCAGACGATATAAGAATTCACTTCCGATGTTATTACGTCATCTCCTCCTAGGTCTTCCAGGATTGCATCTACCATGAACCTTCCCTTTGCTTTTGGTAGGCAAAATTTTTCCGTTTGATATTTGTCTTCCGCCCAACTTAGGTGATGCAATTGTCCTTACCCACCTCTTTTGAATACTAATGGAGCCCACGATAAAATGCTGTTAGAAAATTCTGAAAAGATTTCTGTGAGTAAATTGTTTGTCAAAAATAAGCTACCAGGATGTACATTCTAATAAAATAACGTTTTTTCCTCCTTAGATTTCCAGGGCCCAGATCGTAGAGAAGCTCTAACTTTGTTTAAAACTGCATGATAAAAAAATATTTTACCGTTCAGAAACCAGTCTGTATTCTTAAGCTCCGTAACATACGTAAATCCTTACGCAGTAATGCGATAGGCCCAGCTGCTATCCAGTTGAAAGGATGTCCTAAATACTTCTAGCAAAATCCAACTTCTTGTAACTACTTACAAAAAAAAGAACAACAAATGGGTTGGAACATGTACCCATCATGAGTACGTGTCTATTTTAGTGACCACGAATTACCCTAGTCAACGCCACCTGGAAAAACATATGGTTTTGATTTAAACGGTTTTTTCTGCATGAATAGGTTATTCAAGAAATATTTGCTCCCGGGTAAAAAAAAGAAGAGTGCTAGCATAATAAACGTCATTTGAACATATAGGTTCCACTTAATTCGGTTTGACATTCCTTAATTCGGTTTTTTCTATAGATGGACAGTTCTGATTTAAGTTGATTTGGTTTTTTTCTTAGTTTCTTATAAGAAAACTATCGCGATAATTTTAGTTTGCTCTCTCTCTCTCTCTCTCTCTCTCTCTCTCTCTCTCTCTCTCTCTCTCTCTCTCTCTCTCTCTCTCTCTCTCTCTCTCTCTCTCTCTCTCTCTCTCTCTCTCTCTCTCTCTTTCTCTCTCTCTTAGGGTACATTTTTTTTAGATGGCACCCTAAAACTGATACGATTTTTATACAAATTGATTTGAGTGCCTGGTTCTGGAATAATATCCAATCAATTATAATTATATTAATCTGTGTAAAAGAGCAAAACAACAACAAAAACAACTATTAGTTAAATAAACTAGTTAAACAATCTTCCAAATACAGTAATCACTACCCTTACAAATGCGCCTCAGCCCCAAATGTGTTTTTTTCTTTTTTTACTTGTATTCAAATAGTCAGCTATTAACTTCTAAATAGAGATTAATATAGCATACAGAAATATTGGATTGATTTATCAAGCAGAATTTTGCTCTCACCAGCTTTAATACCAATAGTGGGTAATATACAGTCTTAAATTGTAATATGCTTTAGTATCACTTGAACTGAAGATCATATAAGACATAATATGAACTCTGGAAATCCGATTATTTCTCTCTATACGAGAGTGAATTTCAAGCTATGATTCAAATTCTAAAGCTAGTCTATAGTCCTAATACTATCAAGACAGCCTTACTTCGAACTTGTGTACAAACTAATCATGACATGTCCTTTTAAGAACCAAAACGAGAGCCAGTCATTGAACTGAGCCATTGAGCAGAAGTGATACAAAGTTAAAAGTAAAAAAAATAAAGAAAATCATTATATAGATTATTGCTTTACCTTAAAAGGGATTGGTCCTAAAACAGATTGACAATATTTTGATTCTATAAAAGGTGTCCTTAATTAGTTTGCTTTCACTGTATCAAAAGTCCTGTATTATTTTGTGTTTTCAGTAAAGCGCTAGTTTTGTACAATCCTAAAGGCACAGAGAAACATAATTAGTGGGTTTATTTGTACTAGTTATATTAATATATATTAAATAGGCTGTGAAGTAATAATTTTTGTCCGTTTTAAGTTTCAACTTCGCTCTTTACTTCCCTCGGAAAAGCTTTTTTTTTTTTTTTAATTAATCTTTGTTCGTTTTTGATTAAAATCTAATGTAGAAACAGCGCTGCCATGATCTTTTTTATTTACACGGAATAATGTATGTTTATTTTAATTTTGAATGTCACTTCTTAGTTTCAGTTGAAAACTTATTTTTAATATAATTTCTAATTATCACCAATCTAGGGGAGATAAGGCACCTCTAAAATATACTGCAAACAACCTTGACAGCTAAGAAAAACTTTCAGTCTATAACATAAAGTTCATTATCCTTAGGCTCACAAAACAATGCATGTTTTTCAGGAACGTTTGTTTTTCGATGAGCAAAAAGCTGTTTTTATTCGGCCGTCTTCGCCTGAAAAAGCCATAATGAAGACAGGGCTTTAAAAATCACCTACTGACTAGCAGAAACTAGAAGGCTACTGTAACAAAAAAGCTGTTTAAGGGCTCATTCAAAAGCTTATATTTATTCCCACAAAGTGCACTTTCGGCTCTTTCCCCAACTTTTTTAAATGAAACAATTACCTTTTCCAATGAAATGACCAAAAAAAGGTGATTTCAAAACCTAGGCAAGAGCAAAAACTAAGGAGGCAAGGACGTCCCTTCCCCTCAATTACCGCCGTTAGAACTAGCACACAGGCTTCATCACAAAGGGAAGTTTGAAGGATCAATTCAAAACTATTGATCAATCAAGCTTAATTTTTGGTAGATGTTTAGTTAAATTTTTTTTAGTTATAGTTAATTTGTTTTCGCAAAAATGTTTTATTTCTAGTATGACTAGTTGATTTATGAAACTTACTAAGAGGGTCTGAAGGGGGAGTATATTTGAGGGGATCTTATAAACCTCCAGTTAAGTGCTTTGGACCATAATTATTGCACATGGTACCGTTTTGTGCTTCCAAATTCTTCCACTTACGAAGTGGTACCAAAAGTGCCGTTTTAGTGCTATATGGCACTTTTGGATGGTAAAATTGATAAAAAGCGCATATATACAAACAATAGGGTTGAAATCTCGCTTCCTGGGATATGCCTTAAAAAATGAGTGCATCACGCTTACAAAAATAGTAGATTGTCTGAAAAGTAATCATAAGAAGGGAAAAACCATGATTGAAAAAAAATCCAAGCTGGAATCGAACGCATGATAATCTAATTTGAATTCCAGCGCTGTACTGACAGAACCACACCTCTAATTATGTAATTTAATATATTGGTGTTTGCAGGACTTTAATTGTGTAGCTTATTAAGGGGTACTGGAGGAGGAAGTTGCAGGAGGTGTTCTTGCAAACCTCCAGTTATGGGTTTCAGACCATAATTATACAATAATACCGTTTTAGGCTTCCAAGATTTTCCACTTAAGAAGTGACACCAAAAATGTTATTTTCTGAGCTATATCTCACTTACGAATGGTAAAATTGATAAAAAACAAACAAACAAAAAAAAACACGTAGATATGAGTAAAAGTTTTCAATGAGCCATTAAACATCACTATAAAAAGTTCTAGTAGCCCACTTACCCTAGCTTTCGATGGCACCAAAAGTGCCGTTTTTAGTGCTATTTGAAACTTGCAGATGCTGGAATTTATAGGAAGAACGTAAATACGAACAATATTTTTTATATGAGCTATCAAAAATCTATCTAAGATGTTCTGGTAGCCCGCTAGCCCCATCTCTCGAGAAACGGCAAAAAAAGTGCCTAATTTCGTGCCATATGGCATTTGCACACGGCCAAATTTATATAAACCAAGTACATATGAGAAAAAGCTTTTGAATGGGCTTTTAAGCATCTCTCTAAGTTGTTCTAGTAACCCGCTAGGCCTGGAATAAAGAATAAAAAACGACCGTTTTAACATTTTTAACTTTTAGTTACTATGCGCTGTGGTTCGCTCTTTACTAGGTTGCAGCTAATGCTTCAACCCTGACAAAGAGTTCATTGCAAATTCTCCTCAGAAAATAGTTAACATTAAAAACTGTGAAATCTAATAGATGATAGAATTTTTAAATATAAGCAATAGCTTATAATTGAGCCATTAAACATCTATCTACGACGGTGTGGTAGCCTGCTAATGTTTCAGTAGCTTACTGATGAGCAGACGATTTATGAAACTTACTAAGGGGGCTGGGAGGGGAGTATACAGGAGGGGTTCTTGTGAACCTCCAGTTAAAGTTTCTGGAACATACCTATTACAATGATACCTGTTTTGTACTTCAGAGCTTTTCCACTTCAGAAGTAGCACTATAAGTTTTGTTTTCAGTACTTTATCGCACTTACGAATGTAAAATTGAAAAGAAACACGTATATAATAGCTTTCAAATGAGTCATTAAACATCACTTTTATAAGTTCTGCTAGCCCAATAGCCCCAGCTTTCCCACTTGAGATACGACACCAAAAGTGCCGTTCTTAGTGAAATTTGGAACTTGATGACGGTGGAATTTATATGAAAGACGTAGATATGTGCAATACCTTTTATATGAGCTCTAAAAGATCTGTCAACGATGTTCTTGTAGCCTGCTAGTGCCACCCCTTGAGAAATAGCGCAAAGAGTGCCATTTTAGTGCCATATGGCAATTACAGATGGCAGAATTTATAAAAAGCACGTAGATATGAGAAATAGCTTTTGAATGAGACATTATGAATCTCTCTATGATGTCCTGGTAGTCCTCAAAGCCTGTTGAAAAAAAATAAAGAAAAAAAAACAAAAAAAAAACGGGAGGCAGATCAGTGCTACCGACGCAAAAAAGTGATTTTCCTTGTTGTTCATGGAAGGGGACTTTCCTGTACAAGGTCTTCGACCATGTTGATTCCAATGATACATTTTTCATTTTGATCTGACGCCATTTTCGGGTTTGAGGCTTTTTTCGAAATCACTATAAATTTCTTTTTTGCAATACATTTTTACTTTTAAGACGAACCGAAATAATAGTTAAAATTCCTGAGTCAGTGTCAGGTGGAAATTTTTTTCACTAGGCAGTTTTTCTCAAAAAGCGTTTTCAACAATTGGTTACTATGGGCTGTGGTTCGCTCTTCACTAGGTTGCAGCTATCGCTGCAACCATGATACCTTGCCGGGACATGCTTTAAAAAATGAACCTAGAAATGACTGAACAAAAAACAACAACGGATACCGATACGGATATTCACGATTCGATACGAGCGATACCAATATGCCCGATACCGATACGTGCGACATCGATACGCCCGATCCGGGTTGCAGCGGTAGCTAGCAACCTAGTAAGAGTACCACATAAAGCCCTTCCCCAGGGAATATGGAGGGCTATATCATCATCAAAACCATATATATTGGACCTTTGAACAATGTTAAACAAAATGGCTTCAAATTTTTCAAAAAAATCTCAAAATTTTTACTGGACTAGTTTGGGGGAGGGGGCCTGCAGGGGGGGGGGGGCTATTTGCCCTCCAATATTTTGATCACTTAAAAAGAGCACTTAAAAATTTAATTCCCTTTCGAATGAGCTATTACACGCCTCTCTATGATGCTCTGACCACCCCCTAGCCCTTCTAGAAAAAAAAACGAAAGGAAAACGGGAGATAAATCAGTGCCACCCATGCAAAAAAGTCATTTTCCTTGGTGTTCAAGGTGGGGGACTGTAATTATCCTACAACAGATTTTGGACCATACTGATTCCAATGGTGCACTTTTTATTCGATTTTACACCATTTTCAAGGGGTTTCAGGCTCTTTTTTGAAATCCCCATAATTTCTTTTCGAAATTAACTTTTACTTCTAAGATTAATCGAAACAATAGTTACCATTCCTGATTCAATGTTAGATGGAAATTTTTCCTCACTAGACAGTTTTTTGGAAACACGTTTTTCAACTTTTGATACTAGGTTGCAGCTGCCGCTGCAACCATGATAATAGTTTTCAGAAAGAAAACACAAAGATTAAATTGAAAGGGAGGACAGCTTAGTATGTACTTAAAGCCCAACTGGATAAAAAAAAATTAACAACAACAAAATCAATATTGCACTATCCAGACGTGGGGGGGGAGGGGTGGAGATACATTTAAACTGGAAGCAACTATTAAAATCCAATAAATAGTACTTTCTGAATTTAGGGAACCAGGGAATTTTTGTTATTATAGTGTTTAATTCAGAATATGATATTAACTCTACTGTTACCATGTGCAGGCTAAATTGTGGGGTTTCTCTATTTTAGCCACTAGCTAAAAGATGATTACTCTTCCTAATTCTTAACACTCTTCAAAATACAGTAATCACTACCCTTGCAAATGCATTTCAGCCACAAAGGGGGCCATATATAGCCTTAGACTATAGTCAAAGCTTTTTTTTTCTTTTTTTTTGAATCGGCTTTATTTTGGGTTTATGAACCAACTGTCGACGAAAAATAAAAACAATAAAAATCAATACAGTGTTGTATGCAGTCTAAAGCTATATCTGGCCCCGTATGGCGGGGGTAGTTTATTCGTGAGGATTTATTTGCACTAGCAATTAGTAAATTTGGAAAGGGTGCCATAAGGTATTTTCATATTTTAGATAGAGAATTAATCGAGAAAAGCAAAAATTTGCCTGAGTAAATATATGCTTAGAAAAAAGCAACCTACCTTTGCAGGAATATCACTACGATTTCTGAATCCCTCCACAACCTTAGTAATTAAGGCCAAAAAGGTAACTGAAGAGACGTTTTCCGAAGTTGATGCTGATCGCCAGTTCTTAACTTGTTGGTGACGTAACTTTGAAACTGATGTCTTTATGATGTACCGGGTTTTCCAGCACAGATTATCTATTAGGGCACCCTTTTTTAATAGCTACTTTAAAATTTTAAGTAGTTCCGTTGATTAAAGCTTGGTAATTGCTAAGGCAAAGACCTGATAGCATTTTTTGCTAAGTTCTTTGGGGGTGATGATCTAATAGTCGGGGAAATCGTAAGTTTGTTTGATTACATACTTAGAATTCCAGTAATAACATATAATAGAATTTGCAGTACGAATGCAATTGAAGATTTAGATCCTAATTTGAATTGTTTTTTATTTCTGTGTCAAAAAGCTGTGAAATCTTTCACAGGTTCTGTCGCACATTTAATTTATTTAGTTTTAGGAAGAGGAACTTCATTTTATAATGCAATTCCTTTATTTTAGTTGATTTATTGTACTTTACCATCACGGATTTTTAAGATTTTCTGTGTGTCATACCTAGTGGGTTGGAGTATGAACCCAAAATTTTCCCCATAGTTTCCACATTGGAAAAGTCTCTTGAGTTACATTTTTCGTGTTAATTACTAAATGTGTAGATGAGGGACATATCCAAGCTTTTTTTCAGGGGGGTGGGTGTTTACAAAAGTATTTTTTCAGGGGGGAGGGGCTTTCAAAACAAAAATAAAAAAAGCCTCAACAATTGGTTTATATTCATTTTTGTTACGTTTTTACGAGTCAGACAAATATTTCGGGGGGGGGGGGGGTAAGATACAGCCTACATAAACTTCCCCTGGATACGGCCTTGATATAGATGGATTAAAACATCCTACAAAGTAAGGCTACTTTTTTCTTAAGTATATAAACACACGTAGACGTAAATGTTTTATTCAGTGTTGGGCAAAAACCCGTGTGGTTCTTCTTTTGCCAAATCTCAACCAACCCTTGCCCCCTGGTTTCATCCTCCATAGTTTCTGGCTATACACATTTTCATCTAGAATCTGTGGTCGCCCAAAAAATATTTAAAGAGAAAATGCTGTCTCTCATGAGTTTTCATGCAACGCTTCCTCCTTGTTCTATCTATCATTTGATCGTCGGTGGTAATTTTCCTGATATCACCAAAGGAACTCTTGAGCTTCTTCCTGTTTGCACTTCATCCCTTCTTCGGCATTCTCTATTATATTGGCCACCCTTTTTTGGTCTCAATGACAGTTAAATTTGTTTTTATCTTTGGTCACATGCCATCAGAAGATTTAATTTAAAATTCTACAAGATCAGTATTACAGCCACACCCTACGTTGTATTATTCCAATTTAAGAGGATTCGATACCTTAAACATCATTTTGTGAGCCTCAACGTCGGCTAACTGTCTCGAAGGCAAAGGGTCTATTAGTGAATTCTCCCAGGGCACTACTTATCATTGAAACCTATTGAGAATTTGTGATATGATTATGAAATGGGGCTGAAAAGAATGTGAAATTTTGTCGGTATAGTTTTCAATCAAAGCAGATTGCACCATAGAAAATTCGAAAAGCAGTCAAATTGATAAAATGACACTTCTTTTGAAGTGATTTTTGGTATTTTCCTAGCAGGTATACTAGAACGTTCTTAGGGACAACCCTTTACTCAATTAAAACAAATTCTTCTCCGTTTGATCAAAAAAACAAAATTTACACTTCCTAATGATATAAGCCCTCTAAAACTAAACATATCTATCTCCGGCACAAAACAAGAGAAGTTATAAGGTTTTCTAAAATTTCAGGAAAAGTAGATTTCGGCTTTGTCTCTTTTATGCACTGTAATATATCTTTTACTATCAAACAGTTCGTGGTAACGAACTGTAAGTAAGGAGCGACCCGGCTCAATAGTAACCAAAACTCTAAAAACCGGAATATTGATACCAATAGATATATCAAAAGAATCAGATTTTTATGCTGATTTCAAATACATAAGTTTCATTAAGTTTAGACTTACCGATCAAAAGTTACCTGCCTGAGAAAATTTGCCTTATTTTAAAAAAAAGGGGGAAGCAGCCCATATAATCCATAAAACCGAAATAATAATTAAACCATTTGTTTCGTCGCTTCAAAGACCCCTCCCCTCGAAGGCCTATGCTGCTACCTGAGTAAATGAAGAATTTTGTATTTTTTGCCAGAAGAAAGATCACGGATGTATGTTTATTTGTTGTTTTTTTTTGTTTGTTTTTTCCCCAGGGGTGATCGTATCGATCCAATAGTCCTAGGATATCGCAAGAGGGCTCATCTGAACGAAAATTAAAAGTTCTAGTGCCCTTTTTAAGTGACCAAAAAAATTGGAGGGCAACTTGGCCCCCTCCCATGCTCATTTTTTCCTAGAAGTCACCCAATCAAAATTTTGAGATTGCCATTTTGTTCAGCATAGCCGAAAATTTAATAAATATGTCTTTGAGGATGGCTTAAATCCCCAAAGCTCCTGGGGAAAGGGTTGCAAGTTATGAACTTTGCCCATTGTTTACATATAGCATTGGAAGTATACAGACGTTTCAGGAGAGATTTTTTTCTGGTGTGGGGGGAGGGGGTCAGAGGAAGGGGTTACGGGGGAGGATCTTTCCATGGAGGATATTTCTTTGGGGAAAGGGACATTTCTATGAAGGGGGTGCCGGATTTCCAAGCATTATTAAAAAAAAGATCAGAAATTAAATTAAAAAAACAAGTTTTTCAACTGAAAGTAAGGAGCAACAATGAAACTTAAAACAAACAGAAATGATTACGTATATGAGGGGTTTGCCCCCTAGTCAATACATCGCCCTTTACGCTAAAGTTTTTTTTAGTACTTTCAAAAGAGCTATCTATTCTAATTAACCGGCATTTGTGATTCAGGGCGAGGTATTGACTTTAGTGTAAAGCGCGAGGTATTGACTAGGGGTAATCTCCCTAAGATACGTAATAAAAAATGCAAATATAAAAGTTCGTTACGTAAGTTAATTCGTAAGTTACGTCAGAACAAAATTTCGAGAAAGCCATTTAGCCAAAACAAGTAAAATTAATATACAAGTTTCATTCATCCCTTACACATTATTTATCCCTTAACAAAACTTATTAACCTCTGCTTTCAGCATGGTATTTTCCCAAGTAGTCTCAAGCGTGCTCGAGTCATCATATTATATAAGGGGGGAAGCACGATATGATCCATCCAACTATCGGCCAATTTCTTGTTGTCTGTGTTTAGCCAAATATTTGAGAAGGCGATGCTTTCTTGTCTTAATAATTTTCTTACTTCTAAAGTTTTTTTTCACGATTTTCAATTTAGTTTTCGAGCAAATCATTCAACTGAGCATGCTTGTGCAGTTTTACTGAATTATCTTCACTCTGCCCTAGACTCCCTTTTGATTCCTGCTGCTTTTTTTCTGAATGTTCGTGAAGTTTTCGATTCTTTAACCCATAGTGTTCTTCTATTTAAACTTTCTCATTTTGGCGTAAGAGGTAGTGCGTTTTATTGGTTCAAGTCTTTCTTGTCTGGTAGAATAATTTCTGTTGATCCACGTTTTCACTCACCATCAAGTGTTGACCAGGGGGTACTTACTTGTACTTGTACTTGTTGCACCTTCAAGCCGCATCCAGACTCATCGTGGCGCCCAGCAGATGACGGCATGTCTCCTTCCATATGTTTCGTTCGAGGGTGGCAGGCTTCACCATTTCCAGCCACTGGCGATCCCAGTGACGGCAGTATTTTCGGAATCCCCCGATTGGCTCCAGATCAGACTTAACTGTTGCTAGCCACGTCTTCTTTTGGCCTCCTGCCCTCTTCTTCCAAGCAGGTAGTGGTAGAAATTTGAGCCATTTTTTGCTTATATGGTCATCTGGTCTGCGCATTTTGTGGCCAAACCATCTCAGTCTCCTATGCTTAACAATGTCAGAGACAAGTGGACGATCCACACATCTTCTCCTTACTTCTTCATTCGAGATTCTATCTGAGAGGCGGATACCCAGGATATAGCGCAGGCATTTGTGGTTGAATATGTTCAAGCTCAACGCTTCGGCTGCTTTAAGTGACCACGTTTCACATCCATAAAAGAGGACAGAGAGAACCATAGCTTCATACACTCGGAGCTCTTTGCGTAGCGATATTTCGCTCCGCTTCCAGAGATACTTCCGTAATTGAATAAAGACATTCCAGGCTGACGATATGCGGCTCTAGATCTCTTCTGAAGATTCGCCGGCAGGGTTTACCATCGATCCGAGGTATTTGAACGACTGGACGTCCTCTATCTGATGACCATTTAGGGTCACAGGGGTTTCATCCATCCCATCTGTTAGCATGGATTTGTTTTTGGTAGGCTTATTTGGAGACCAGTCGAAAGTGCCTTGACTGCCACGTCATTTATCATAGCCTGGGCTTTTGCAACGGATTCAGTAAGCATGTCCACATCGTCAGCGTAGTCAAGATCTGTGACGGAGAAGGTCGGTGTCACTGCAACGCCTTTATAATTGTCCAGGACCCTGAGGATCCAATCGATGACGAAGTTGAACAAAGTTGGTGAAAGGACACAGCCTTGACGTTCACCTTCCTCGATCAGGACCAGGGGGTCCCTCAAGGGTCAGTTTTAGGGCCGACACTGTTTTTAATTTATATAAATGACCTAATTTTTGCAGTTAGAAATAAAAATCCTCTTGATTGCTGTCGTCTATGTCATCCAACAGTCTCCCTTACCCATAACTATATTTTGCATACCACGGATTCTCTTGTTACTTTTGCCGATGATACCACCCTTATTACTTCTGGGAGAACAGAGGATGAGGTTCGTGCAAAGTTAGTGGACTCTCTTTGAGAGAGTTTCAATTTGGTTTGATGCTAACTCTCTTGCCTTAAATGTTTCTAAAACTAGTTTTTTTAGTTTTTTCTTGTATATCCCAGGCTTGTCCTCAATTATCTGAAATTCATATATCCAAAGGCTTTATTAGTAGACCAAAGGATGGCCATGTCGGTTTCCTAGGTATCCTCCTAGATGAAAATTTATCTTTTAGACACCATATGGATTTGAGTAAAATGAAGGTATGCAGACACCTCAATAATCTAAGAAAGCTTAAACATATCTTTCCTACACCAAGTCTAAGAATCCTATTTTACAGCTAAGTTCAGTCTTATATTTTCTATTGCCAAGTCATAATGATGTCTACTTTGCTTTCTTTTAACAAACCGCTTTTGAATACTTACGATAAAGCTATAAATCTTATCCAAGATGTAAATCATTCGGCAACTAAACCGTTACTTGATATTAAAAAACTTTATATTCTTTCCTGTGCGTCTTTCGCTTTTCTTCAGCTCTATGGTGATATTCCTAAGTCCCTTAGGTTTACATCTTCTTTTGTATCTGATCGGTCAAAGTATCAACTCCATAGTTCTCTAAATATCCAAATTCCGCATACACCAACAATAAGATCCGATTTTAATCCTCTTGTTGCGTGTCATTTGATATGGAACACCCTTCCCGATTCGTCTCGAGAATGCCATTCGTTTGGCTCCTTCAAAAGACTAGTAAAAAAATATTTGTTTTCATGTGATTAATTTTCTTTACTTTTGCCTGTTGCCAATAGTTTTTTTTCATTGAATTGTTTTTTTTTTGTTTTTTTTTATAGATGTTGTGATTCACTGTAGTTTGATAAAGCTTATTTAGTGAACTCTCCTTTTTTTTTTTTTTTTTTTTTTTTTTTTTTTTTTTTTTTATGAAGCAAATACTTTATATGTTAAAAGTTCAAATGCTTATGTTTATATGTTTAAATATTAATGTTATGTTTATATTGTTTACATTTTAAGCGTTTAAATGTTTAATGTTTATTTGATCTTTTCATAATCCCCCTCCTACAGGCCATGGGGCCTTTGTGGGGATTCGTAGATTGTTATGTAATTATTTTACTGATATATGGAAAACAAATCTATCTATCTATCTATCTATCTATCTATCTATCTATCTATCTATCTATCTAAAACGAACAGAAATTATTCCGTAAGTGAAAGGGGCTGTCCCCTCCTCAACGCCTCGCTCTTTACGCTAAAGTTTGACTCTGTCACACAACTTTATGTTCTAAAACAATAAAACCTTTAGCATAAAGAGCAAGGCGTTGAGGAGGGGAGAGCCCCTTTCATATACGGAATAATTTCTTTTCGTTTTAAGTTTTAATGTCGCTCCTTACTTTCAGTAAAAAAAAACTTGTTTTTTTAATTATTTAATCACCTCAAGGAACACATAGAAAGTTACCTCTGAAATATTCCACACAACACATGATTTTTTAGGTATTTGTCGATGCTATTAAGATAATGGGGCCAGGTTCCTCTAGATATCTGAAAGAAAAGTGTGGAATGTAACCTTAGATTTCTGTTTAGATAGTTGCAACCATCAGGAATATGAGTCGAAGAGTGTGGGTAACTTATGAAAGTGGAAAATTGTGTAAATGTAAAAAAAAAACAAGTGCCATCTAGCGTTTGGCGTTTCTTGGCAGTTTTTTTTTTCAAGCTCCACAATTCGTTCTATCTCAGAAATTGAGATTAGATGCTTACTACTTCACTAGTTTCACCAATTACATTAATTTCGTCTGATTATTACGCTACAAAAAAAAAACGAAACAAAAACACCAAACAATAGATGGCGTTGATGATTTTTTTTTGGCTAAACTTGTCCGATTTTCCGTTCTTTTAAGCTACCCATAATCTTCGATGTGAACAAAGAACATAGTTGCTGCAATTGGTAAACTAGTATTTAGAATAGAGTACTCAGTTTTTGCAATTAGCAATCGATGATGGTGACCATTAACCTCTATTTCAGGTCTTGAAATTAGTGCAGTTAAGGTCATGTAGTATTTTAACAGATCATCCAATCTCCTTCGTTATAAAAATTTTTGTTTGCGTGGCCAAACTATTTAAAATTGATTGAGCGGTCTTGCCATAACTTGTAATGCTTGGACAATAGATCCGAATAAACGACAGAAAACTAAAAAGTGGCATCTAATTTCCTGGAATTTTTTTTTAAAATCTTTGAATTCCTTTCATTTTGTGCTGGAGATAGAGATATTCAGTTTTAATGGAACTTACATTATCAAAAGTGTTAATTTTTTCGATTAATTGGAGCAGAATTGTCTTAAGTTCAGGAAAGGGAAATCACTAAAGATTTTTAGCATACCTACAAGGAAAACGCTAAAAATGAGCTCAAAGGATTTATCGTTTGAGCAATTTGGCAACCGAGGGAGTTTCCTGTGGTGCTACCCGCTTTAATTGACAAGCTTCCGACAAAAGGAATGTAAATTTTCATCGTCTTTTCACTCAAATTTCACAGTCAAACCACAAGATCTCGATGATGGCCCCTGGGATGATTCGCCGATGTACGTTTTGTCTTTGAGACGATCAGTCGACAAGACAGGAAGGCTGAAACTCGAAAAATGCTTTTAAGGTAACGCATGGCCTTAAAGCAGCACTGTAGAGTGAAAAAATATAAGGAAAACAGCCTATATTAATATCATTTTGAAAAGTCGTTCATTCTATTATTATCCAATATACTTGATTAGTTAAAATTTGGATTGTCAGGATTCTGAGTTGTGTAGAAATAGGTTATATGTGGTTGGATTCAAGGAATATAAACCATGTCAAAAAAGGGAGGTTGGCGTTAGGTAGTATATCACTTCTCCCTTTGCATTTAGGAATCCATTGGGTACTCTTTAGATAAAAACTAAAATTTCTAAATATAGACTTTAGACGAAATTTGCGCATTCTACTTTTTTCTATTATCCAATGCTGCAACGTCTCAGTAAAAAGATTCCAGATGTATGATTGATATTGTTAGTTCTTGAGTTTATATTCTTGATGAACACGTGGTTCATTTTCTCTGTGTCTTATGCACAAAATTCTCATTGTAATTGAGACCTTCCTCTTTTTATAACCTTTTTTTTTACGATGCCTCATAGTAGTAATACATCATGTCATGTGCTTTCAGGAAGACACACAAATGACGTCAATTACAGTAATTACCAATTTTAACCAAGAATTCAAGATCATACCGAGCAACGATCTGTCATCTTTTGCGTAGGGTTTGATGAGATTTCCAGATCGTGACAAACCGATACAGTTTACCGACGTTAAGGGCAAAAGACTGTGTCACTTAATCACTTCCCTGTTTTGTTGGGGCTTGGTCGTGAGTGCGGGGGAGCATCAACCCGGATATTAAACGTAAGCAGTACATCAATTATAGTTTAAAACAATTGATAGGAGAATATGTTAAAATAAAAGGGTTTATTTCCCACTAGCACTTGCACTCTTTGGGGTTTCCCAAGGTCTTGAGATTGTAGTCCTTAGCTTGGGATATTGGGAAAACTGTAGGTATTGCACATTACCCTCAAAAAGAATATTAAATGTGTGTATCATTTATGCTCAATATCTTGTTTTTCTCAAAACTTGGGGTTTTGCATTTGAATCTTGAGTTATCGCTTTTTTTTATTGTCGTTACTGTGTATTGTATTGTGACTGTATTGCTGTACTGTGTGTTGTTTTGTTATATTGTGTATTGTTGTATTGTTGTTATTGTGAGTGTTGTTATTGTATCATTTTTAGTGGTAGTCCTGTCTCAAATTTGTGTTGTTAATGATAAAAAAAGGAAAATATTTAGATTGATGCCTTATCCGTTGGTTGTATATGTTGCAAAGTTATATCTTGCAAAGTTGCAAAGGCTTATCTAATCCGGAAGAGATGGGGAATATCAGACATAATATACGAAAAAATTCCAGTACAGCGAGCTTAAAAACTACCTTGCTAGAGTTTATATACCATATACCAAAGTGAAGACATATTACTCAGCTTCACACTTCAAGGCCTGCATATTGTTTATCTCGTGTACACCCTCGAGCAAAGACTATCCCTATGAAAGCTAAAAAAGTTTTCTCCACTGTTCGTTAATCAAACAGTTCGTGGTAACGAACTGTAAGTAAGGAGCGACCCGGCTCAATGGTAACCGAAACTCTAAAATACGGAATTTTGATACCAATAGATACATCAAAAGAATCAGATTTTAATTCTGATTTAAAATATATAAGTTTAATCAAGTTTAGTTTTACCTATCAAAAGTTACGCGCCTGAGAAAATGTGGCTGATTTTAGAAAAAAAGGGGAAAGACCCTCTAAAAGCTATAAAACCTTAATGAAAATCATACCATCATATTTAGTGTATCAGAGAACCATACTGTAGAGGTTTAAAGCTCCTATCTACAGAAATGTGGAATTTTGCATTTTTTGCCAGAAAAAAAGATCACGGATGCGTGTTTATTTGTTTTTTTGTTTTTGCTTTTTTTTTCCCAGGGGTGATCGTATCGACCCAGTGGTCCTAGAATCTCGTGGGAGGGCTTATTGGAATGGAAATTAAAAGCTCTAGTTCCCTTTTTAAGTGACCAAAAAAAAGGAGGGCAACTAGGCCCCCTCCCACGCTCATTTTTTCCCAAAGTCACCTGATCAAAATTTTGAGATAGCCATTTTGTTCAGCATGTTCGAAAATATTACAACTATGTCTTTTAGGATGACTTATTCCCTCGAAGCCCCCAGGAGCAGGGCTGAAAGTTATGAACTTTACCCAATGTTAACATATAGTACTGGTTATTGGGACCCGGCTCAATGGTAACCGAAACTCTAGAAAACGGTATTTTGATACAAATAGATACATAAAAAGAATCGAATTTTAATGCTGATTTCAAATAAATAAGTTTAATCAAGTTTAATGCGACCTATCAAAAGTTAGGCGCCTGAGAAAATTTGGCTGATTTTCGAAAAAAGGGGGAAAGACCCCCTAAAAGTTATAGAACCTGAATGAAAATCATACCATCATGTTCAGTGTATTAGAGAACCCTACTGTAGAGGTTTCAAGCTCCTATCTAAAAAAATGTGGAATTTTGCATTTTTTGCCAGAAGAAAGATCACGGGTGCGTGTTTATTTGTTTTTGTTTTTTCCCCAGGGGTGATCGTATCGACCCATTGGTCCTAGAATATCGTGGGCGGGCTCATTGGAATGGAAATTAAAAGTTCTAGTGCCCTTTTTAAGTAACCAAAAAAATGGAGGGCAACTAGGCCCCCTTCCTCGCTCATTTTTTTCCCAAAGTCACCTGATCAAAATTTTGAGATAGCCATTTTGTTCAGCATGTTCGAAAATATTATAAGTATGTCTTTTAGGATGACTTAATCCCCCGAAGCTCCCGGGAGGAGGGCTGAAAGTTATGAACTTTACCCAATGTTAACTTATAGTATTGGTTATTGGGAAGTATACAGTACAGACGTTTTCAGGGGAAATTTTTCCTGGTAGTGGGGGGGGGGGTCGGGGGTTATGTAGGAGGATCTTTCCATGAAGGAAGTTTTTATGGGGGAAGGGAAATTGCTATGAAGGGGACGCGGGACTTCCCAGCATTATTTAAAAAAAGATCAGAAATTAAATATAAAAAAACAAGTTTTTCAACTGCAACAGCAGCAGCATCAAAACTTTAAACGAACAGAAAATATTACATATATGATTGGGTTCACCCCCTAGTTAATACCTCACTCTTTAAGCCAGAGATCTTTTTAGTACTTTCATAAGAGCTATTTTTTCTAAGTACCAGCCTTTGTGATTAAGTGGTCATTTTTAAAGAATTGGAACAAAATTCGAACTTTCGCTTAGAGAGCAAGGTTTTGACTAGGGGGCGACCCCCTAATATACGTATTAGAAATATATGAATATAGAAGTTCGTTACGTAAGTTAATTCGTAAGTTACGTATATTTATTATTAATAAAAACGTTCGTAAATAAAATGAAACAAGTTTCGAGAAAGCCATTTAACCAAATAAAAATAAATTAATGTGAAAATTTTGTTTTAATTATTCATGTACTGTGAGCCAAGATCAAAAGCTGCATTTATACAAAAATGTTCAAAAATTAAATAAAAAAAACAAGTTTTTTTAACTGAAAGTGAGGAGCGACATTAAAACTTAAAACGAGCAAAATTTATTCCGTATATAAAAGGGGCTGTCCCCTCCTCAATGTCTCGCTCCTTACGCTAAAGTTTGACATTATCATAACTCTATTTTTTTCAACAATAAAAAACTTTAGCGTAAAGAGCGAGGCGTTGAGGAGGGGACATCCCCTTTCATATACGGAATAATTTCTGTTCGTTTTAAGTTTTAATGTCGCTCCTTACTTTCAGTTAAAAAAACTTGTTTTTTTTATTTAATGTTTTTTAAAAGTTAGATCGGTCTGTTTGTTTTAGGGACAAAGAAGTATTACAGACAACATCTTCTCAACAACGCTTCCAAGAAGAGTACTGGCGGAGGCAGGGGTGGAAGGGATGTCGTCTTGGGTTGATTTTAATTTTGCCTCCATTAAACAAATCTGCCGATCAAAAAATAAAAGAAGAAGAATAGTGATCCTCCAGATTGATTTGTGGCAAATAGGGCGTCGATTCGATATTTCAGTTGCTGGGTCTTTTTTACTGTCACAGGTAACATGCATATCGCGCGCGGGATCGATTTAGCACCATAGAAATCCTAGGACCCCCCTCCCAAAATCGTGGATGTGCCACCGGAGAGGAGTAGCATTTAACAGTCTTATTCAAAAACATCAATTCATGGTCAAGTGAGTGATTGATAACAGGTTTGAGGCTGATATGTCAAAAGTCGGCTGTTACATACATAAACTGGTTAACTAAGGTTGTACGGTTAGCATTAGAATTAAAACGGTGAAAAATACTGCAGTTGATCGACAACCTTAGTAGTCAAGGAGCTTCGTTAATCCAATATATACATGCTACAATAAAGCCGTGCAATAATAACCACTAACCAAATATACCTAACATCTTTGGTTAATGAAAATCATCAATATTCTAAAGAATATTGAAAGCTACCAATTTTGAAAATAAATAGGATGTAATAAACGTTCTCATAAGAGAGATACCCGGAACTTGTACAATTTGTTAAGAATTCCTACTTTTATTGTCAAGGGTGCAGAATCTGTAATAATTTTATGGAATTTGGCTCTTAGACACCGAAACAAGAGAAGATAATGAGGAAATTTGTTAAGACAGTGAATACAACCTAGCTTGCTCCAGGAAAATTGACCTGAATTTGGCTTAATTCTGAACTGAAACCAATTCCACAACCAAAAGCATCATAAAATATAAGGGGGCATGCAGCCTCAATATCTTGCTCGAGTCTTAACTCAAAATTTGCTGGAAGTTTATTGGAATTTATATTTAGCCTGTTTGCCATTATCAACAGCTATTTTATTAACAATGTCGCAAATTGATGCGTTTTGGATCATATTCGGCTAGATTTGGCCTGTGGGTAGAACAAGGAGGGCTAATGGTGATGTACTAATTTATATTTAATGAACTTTCATTAATCTTTAATCTATAATTATTTGAAAAAAACTACGTTTTCTAAAGAGTTAAAGAGGCTGAGTTACAAGGTCGAACCTTAAAACGTACAGGGATTAGGAGGCACAGTTGGGGGGCTGCCGCCCCCGAACCCCGCTTTCGCAGCCTGTAAATAAATAAAAAAAGTTTTTTAAACTGAAAGTAAGGAGCGACATTAAATCTTAAAACGAACAGAAATTATTCCGTATATGAAAGAGGCTGTGCCCTCCTCAACGCCTCGCTCTTTACGCTAAAGTTTTTATTGTTTAAAAAAAGAGTTGTGAGAAAGTCAAACTTTAGCGTAAAGAGCGAGGCGTTGAGGAGGGCACAGCCTCTTTCATATACGGAATAATTTCTGTTCGTTTTAAGATTTAATGTCGCTCCTTACTTTCAGTTTAAAAACTTTTTTATTTATTTACAGGCTGCGAAAGCGGGGATTTGGGGGCGGCAGCCCCCCAACTGTGCCTCCTAATCCCTGTACGTTTTAAGGTTCGACCTTGTAACTCAGCCTCTTTAACTCTTTAGAAAACGTAGTTTTTTTCAAATAATTTCTGCACGTTTTTGTACAGTTTATTACTTATTATTGCTTGACTAACTGTTAGCTGATCGTGTCAGGAGTTGAAGTTGGGGGCTACCGCCCCCCAAACCCCCGCTCTTGAACATTCTTGTGTTAAGGCTTTTAATTCCTGAATACTCAAATCACGTCGTACAGGGTGCCTCCTAATCCCTGTACGTTTTAAGGTTCGAACTTGTGACTCAGCCTCTTTAACAGCCCCCCCAACTGTGCCTCCTAATCCCTGTACGTTTTAAGGGTTGACCTTGTAACTCAGCCTCTTTAACTCTTTAGAAAACGTAGTTTTTTTTTAAATAATACACATAAACAGGTTAGACATGCTTTGTAATGAAAATTGACGCGCAGATATTTTCATAACAAAGCATGTCTAACCTGTTTATATGTATTATTTGAAAAAAACTAAGGTTTTTCGTAAATGTAAATTCGGGGGATAATTTTTTCGGTCTGAAAATATCAAAAGGCCCTAGCAGGTCGAATTCTGCTTCGAATGAGTCCTCATTCAACCGGATTCGTTGCCAACTGTGGCCTGTAGGCGTGGCTAAGAAAAAAAAAAAGAAATGATGATGATGAATGTTAAGTGTCTATATTTGTTTTTTTCAAAACAGGGAAGGAGTGATTAGTTTGAGCTGAAATTTCGATTATAATATCCCGGGCACGATTAAAACTTAAACTCCAAATTTAAGCCCAATCTGACAACGTTAAAGTGGGGCTGTGGTGGGAGGGTCAAAACTTCCGGCCCAGTTTACCCCATGAAGATAGTCGGAGGAGGATGAAATTTTGCAAGTTTCTTAGTTTGAGCTTGGGCTACAAAATGCGATTACCACCGTCTCTCTGCGACCTCTAGGACCTGAAATCGCTTAACATTGTGGTGGGTCGCCTCTTTATAGAGGCACAAGTGTGCCTCCTTGATTCAGTGAACATTTCTACCTAGTCTAGTCCAGAAACCGGTCTCCAAACACTAGGCCCCACTGTGTTTAATTTTCGATTTTCAGCCAATTTAAACTCCATCTGGAGTTTAAACCCCATCTCCTTCTGTTTTACAAGGTTTCAACCTATTTTAGTATTTTTTTTAAGTTTTTTTTTCAGAATGTGTTAGATTGATGAATTTATAATGATATTCGCCTATATTTTTTTTTAATTCGTTTTTGATTGCCAAAGTTTTATTATTGGTTAATGTAATGAATGTTTCTCCAGTTTTTCACATCCTCGGCTTAAGAATTAAAATATTGATTCTATAATACATGTATAAAAATGAGCATAACATTCCAAGTATAAAATCTATAATATATTTTACCGAAGAAATAGTAATTGGCTGTCATACAACGCTGTTTAGCATCAGATTGGTTTTGTAATGAATGGAAAAGTAAAAAAATAATAGGAATAAAATGATCTTTGTTTAACGTTTCTAGTAACCTCTTGGTTGTACAATGAGTTTTTCTTATGCTATTGGTGACAGACATATTCGTATCCAGGGAGGATACCTGTTTTGACCCCCCCCCCTATTTTTGTCCAACTCGTAAAAAAAAGAAACAAAAATACACATACAAAATTTTTGTTGTGTTTTGTAATTTTTTTGTATGCCCCCCCCCCACCTCAAAAAAAAATCTTGGATACAACCTTAGTGTAAGTCAGAAATTACCACTTCTGTTTCTGGCAGAAGTGGTAATTTCAGACTTTTCTTGCAAGTGAGAAAACCACGCATAACATATTTCATAAGAAATTGAGCGTTCCTAATATATTAACATACATATACATATTGATTATTGGTGACGTGTTCAACAAATCAATCGAGCGTGCTGAGATAATAGGAATAGATTTTGAAAGGAATCTGACTTAATTAGAGGAAGTCCGAGTTTCTCTCTAAGAATGAGAATGCCTATCACAACAATCACCCCGGAAAAATTTAAATGAAATGGAATAGATTGTGATCCCAATTTTTCAAAAAATTCCCTTATAAATTTCATACATAGAGAAACAAAAAGTTCCTTTAAAAAATATTCTGACTCAAAAACTTTTTCTGTTTTAAATAGCTTAAAATTTTACACAGGGCAGCCAATAAGGTTTCAAGAAGGTAGGGCTATTTGGCTTACCAATCTGACATACGCTGAAGGGATAATATGACTGGCTTACGGAAATCTGTAACAGACATCAACCAATGAAACCGAAGCCTTTTACCTCGGAATATTTGGGAAGTTGTCTCTCTTTTTCGCTATTTATTTTCAAGTTTTGCAGAGAGGTGGTAGGATAGAAAGATAGACGAGGGAGAACAAGGACGATATGAGGGAAAGCGTCAAATGTAACGGTAAAGCCTACAATAAAGAACTAGTAATCTTGGATCCACCTACCATACCAGCAACAAATTTTTCAAGCATATTATTTCTCATTGCTAGAGTGGCTGATGCAAATAAAGTTTTGGTTTTTTTTTTACATAGAAAAAAAAAAAACAAGACTAGTATTCAGAAGATTCTAAAACAAAATCAGGTTATGGATTTGCTTTTTACCATGGGAAATATCAACCCAAGATTTTCTCCTTCCACTATAGAAACAGGTATTCATCAAGGTAAAACAATAATTCTTAATGCCGCACCTGAAAGCAAATAAAGATAAACATCGTCTGAAATAAAACTAATCTTGCTCAAAGTAGACGTAAAATTTAAACAATAAACCGGCTCATAGTCAAAATTGTTGTGTGGAATAAGGCGGTCTCATAAACTCTGGGAGCTGAGGCGCGAGCTTAGAATCATGTGCAAGCATATATCTGTTTGTTTTTCGGAACGGGGGGGGGGGGGTAAAAAAGTTTATAAATCGCATCAAAATTTTTTTGTACATATTTTGTTGCTTTTCACGAGTCGGACAAAGTTTTTTTTTTTGGGGGGGGGGGCTGGTCAATCCCTCTAACACCCTCCCTGGATATAGCCTTGATTATGCAACATCAAATACAGGGTTGGGCAGGACTAAATGTACCGTGTGAGATAGATATTCATGTACACGTAAAATAAAGAGTGAGGGCCTCATCAAATTAATCTGTACAGACTCCCCTGAATCAGCTGTCTTGCAGCTGTCACTATAAATTTGTTGTATGTGAAAGGAGCTAGAGGACAATGCTGTTGCGCTTGTCCATTTCCCATTTAGTCTGTACAATACTTCCAAATTTATTGTCCTTGGGTAAAAATCATTTTCCACAAAGATTTTGCTTACCCTTTGGTGGCTTGAAATATTATTTAACAGCTTTTGTATTCTACGATCATTTGTTCAAAAGACACGTCAAAAATAGTCAAATTTGTGTCCTAAATATGTTCCGTTTGTTGATAATACATACAAGGCAAGGAGTAGGACGTTGTCGACAACAGGGACAATAACAAATGAAGTCCCTTTTGATTTCGACCAAGATAATATCATGGATGAGGGGAAGGTTAGAGGTTTCTAGATTTGAATCTCCCCCTTCCTAGGAACGTGACAAAACATGAAAAATATGTACGATTTAGTTACTTAACAGCTTAAAAGGGGAGCAAAGGCTTTGTTTCACTGCTGAACCCCAGCCCCCAAAGACCCCTCTTCAGCCCCAACCATAACCTTTGAAACAGTATTGGTTACAAACGAGGACTCAACGAGGTCCTCGTTGAACCCCCTTGAAGTAATGATACTGGGGCTGTTTTGAAAATATTTTGGTTTCAAAGAATGTATTTTAATGTGAGTTTTTTATTATACTCGTTTTTTCTTCATTTGTTTTGCTGAGGGCGGCCCTTGGATATAGGCTCAAAATATTCATTTTAAGTTGCGTTCCACTATCTTATATAAAAAAATTCCCTATTTTTCTTCTTGTTGTCTATGGTATCTAATCCTGGCTTAACGCTTGACATTCCGCTATTAGATGCCTTCATGCTTCCGATGACATTTCACAGTTTGTTTTGCAAACTTGCGAATCATCTTTCCTTTTCAGTGAGATGAATCCAAACCTGTACCTACAACGGCCTCTAAAACAATTTATATTTCAGACTATCAAGTCGTAAAAGACGTTTAGTCAGCATGGGGTTAAACTTCGGAATCACTTCTACTGTTTTTTTTTGTTTTTTTTTTTTTTTTTTTTTTTTTCATTTTGCATCCTACCTTTCTATGCAAGTTTTCTCTGCTCTCTCATAGCTCCGTCTCCGTATTGCTGCTTCTTTGTAGTTTCGAGAGATGGAACTAAGGATTCCTGTCTAAAATATGTCTATAATATCCAAATTTTAGCTGTTTCATCCCGCAATTCATTACCTGTGATCCCAGTGTATCTTGGAGACCACATCTTGATTTCTGATGCATGCTAGTTTATTCGATGCTTCATAGCATTTCAACGCACTCTTTGCCCGCTTTTAATATTTTCAAAAGCCTCAAGGCATGATTGGTTCGGTCTCACTTTCTTATTGTTTCGGTCTCTTAGCTGCTTATTCTATTAAAAATACATCCACCTGGAATACCGTTATCACCCGTTCCACGCCCTTCCTACCTTTTATGACAATCTTAAAATGCCTTTCAGGTTTTACTAATGAGACAATGTTATCCTTGCCATCTGCAGCTCCCCAAATCCAAACAGTGCTGAATTTCCGGAATAAGTGCCAGATGTGGTGTAGTTATGCGGAACTTGGCATAATTAGGAGCCAAAAGCATCCAAGCATAATCCTCCCTAAGACACCATAGTTGTGGCATACTTTAAGACAATGTAGAACAACTCATAGCGTCACATCCAAAAATAGGACAAACACCAAGGATGGTCTTTTGAGATTTTTGACCAAATCAAGGTAATTTTTTATGCAGTGACAGAGTACGAACTGTCTGGTATTTTTTAGTTATGATCCTGTGTTATTTGGCAAAGAAAAGACGCATGAGAGATATTTTAATTCAATGACACTTAGTAAGGACAGTTATTATTCCTGAATCAGCAACAAATTGCAATTTTTCTCACTAGCCAGTTCTTATTCTAACGCGGTTTTTTTTTTATTTTTGGTTACTATGGGCCGCGGTTCGTTCTTTACTAGTTGCAGCTACAACTGCAACCGCGATGACCTTTTTTTAGATTTAGAGGGATTTCATGTTGTTGTTGTGTTTGGCGAATGGTGAAAGAATTTTGATGTGTTGCTTTATTAAAAGACGACGAGACAGTTAGCTGATGTTAATTTTTACTGTGTATTACTTTCCTCTCAGTAGAACTTTTAGAGCATGATAATAAGAAAAACCTGTAAAAAAAAAATAAAAAAAAAACAAACAAAAAACGCAGATTTGGCAGAATGCCTATTTATTTCACTGCTAGCCAATTAGGCCTAGCCATTTCAACCATTGCTGGTGATGTTACACGGTTAATCTTTATACAAATTAATTTTTCACCTTTTACTAAAGATTACCGTGAATAATGGCGCTTGATGAGTTTTAACGAATTTTGAATGCCCAAAGACAGACTAGCCCAAAGTCTTAGCTCGGTCTAATAATGAGCCAAGTCCTAGCTGCCATTGCAGGTGTCCATATGACTTTTGATTTTCTAATTTGGCTTCTGCTGTCTCTGAGTGCACTCCACACAATGGAAAGAACATTACGTATGGAAAAACTAGAATAAGTAGATAACATCCATGGCTTTGAAATTGATTCTGATTGCTAACGCTGTAATTATGGCACTGTATTAAGGTTGTAAGACATTACCAAAACAGTCGGCTGTTAAAACATCTAAAATATCATCAAAAACTGAGTCTTATAAAAAATTAAATAAAAAAAAAAAGTTTTTTCAATGAAAAGTAAGGAGCAACATTAAAACGAGCAGATATCATTCCGTATTTGAGGGAGGTTGTCCCCTCCTTAATTCCTCGCTCTTCGCGATGAGGTTTTTTAGTACTTTTAAAAAAGGTTCTTATTCAAATTAAATGCTTTTTAAAGTTTTGTTTCATGAATCGTTTTTTAAAGAATTGGGACAAAAATTCAAATTTCAGCTTGAAGAGCGAAATATTGAGGATGAGGCAACCCCCCTCATATAAGGAATAATGTCTGTTCATTTCAAGTTTTAATGCTGCTCCGTACTTTCATGTAAAAAATATTGTTTTTTATATATTTAATTTCTGATCGTTTTTTCAAATAATGCCGGAAAATCCGGCTCCCATCCATTGAAAGCTCCATCCCCCCAAGGAAAATTCCTCCACGGAATTTTCCTTCAGAAAACTAAAATAAACCCACATAAAATACCCCACCCTCCTCGGAAGATTCTCCCTGACAATTTCATCCTCGCTGAAAATTCCCCCTGGAAAGATTCTTGCGGACGATTCCGCCTGATAGATTCTCCTTAGCATATTTTCATTTGAATAGGATTTTGATTTCTGATCATGCCGAAAATCCTCACCTTCGTGAAAGATTTCCCCAGGAAATCCTCCCCCCCCAGCAGTCAAAAGTTGCTCCCGCAGAAAAATCCTACACGGAGAATTTCTCCGGTGGAGAATTTTTCCTGCGGAACATTCCCCAATCAAAATTTCTCTCGTGGAGAATACCCCTCTCCACACGAAAAGATCCTCCAGAAAACTCCAACCCCACTGAAGACTGTCCCCAGACAATTCGTTCGGAGCATCTCCACACTTAAAATTGAGTTGGCAAAGAAAAAGTGAGACAAATACAAAGAATTTCGTATGGGAATTTTGGAAAATTCCCCTGGTCTAAAATTTTCTCTGTAAGGCTCCCCCCCCCCAGAAACTTCCTTCACCACTGAAAATTCTCCCCGTGGAAAATCCCCCCAGCAGAAGTTCCCCCCTCCCCTACTAAAAATGTCCGTTTACTTCCGTTTACAAACGGTGTGTATAAACAATTGGGAAATTTCGTAACGTACAGCCCTTTCCGCAGGGGCAAGAGGGGGGGAGGGAGGTCATGGTATACCCAAAGACATAGTTATTTGACCTTTCAATTATATTGAACAAAATAGATATCTCAAAATTTCGTCCGACGGCTTTGGGAAAAAGGCGTCAGAGGGGAACTAGTTGCCATCAAATCTTTTTGGTTGCTTAAAAAGAGCACTAGATCTTTTAATTTCCGTTTATATGAACCCTCTCCAAATATTCTAGGATCATTAGTTCGACACGATCACCCTGGGGAAAACAAAAAACAAACAAACAAAAAAACAACAAGTAAACGCGGATTTTTGCATATGGAAGCTAGAAATTTCTACAGTAGTGTTCCTTGGTGCTGCTAAATCTGATGGTGCAATTTTCATTAAGATTCCTTGACTTTTGAGGAATCCCCCCTTTTTGAAAATCAGGCAAAACTTCTTAGGTTCGTAGCTTTTGATAAGCAACACCAAAACTTGGTGAATCCTATATAATTGGAATCAACATAAAAAGCAAATTCTTTTGATGTATCTATTGACACATAAATTTCGTTTTCTAGAGTTTGGGTTATCATTGAGCCGAATCCCTTCTTATTTACAGTTCGTTACCTTGAACTTTTTCATTATTTACTTTTTCCTAGAGACCCTTCACATGGAAAGAGTTGGCACATAAACTTTGGAGGGGGCTCATTCAATTCTTAAGTTAAAAGTTCTAGTGCCCTTTTTAAGAGTCAAAAGTGATTGGAGGGTAAACACTCCCTCTCCCAATGAAATTTCTGTTTATAGAGTTTCGGTTATTATTGATCCGAGTTACTCACAGTTTCTTACCACGAACTGTTTGACAATTATACCCGGGCTGCATGAGACGATCGTAATGCATTGCAGATTCTTATGTCTTTGAAGTACGCCCATAGAAAAACAGAGGATATACTTCTAAACAATGTTATGACTCAAAACGAGTTTTCTTTTTAATGGCTTGAAATTTCATACAAAAAGAGAAAAATAATATGGTTTTGCGTTCTTTTTACTTGCTCAATAGTTTACGTAGCAACAACAGTTAAATACATAAAACAACAGATAAAAAAAAAATTGGGTTTATTTAGCTTTCCTTTTCGAAATACGCTTTACGAGTAAGCTAATGTGATCAGCTTGCAAAATTACGTTGCAAAAATAAACCAATGAAAATTAAGCCCTTTTTAACACGGATGCATAGGACAAAAATGCCTCTTAAAATGCCTCTTTTTGTCTTTGGCACACAATCCCACATGGAAATGTTATTCCCCTAAAAAAGAAGAAAAAAGCATATTAGCCAATCGAATTTTGAAAAAAAGAAGGAAAAATTCTATTTCTTGTTGATTTTAGGATCAGTTTCCAAAATTGATTTAATGCCTTTATTATTTGCTTTTTGTTAGTTTCTTTATTAGTTACTTTTTAAATAGTTACTTTTAATAAGTTACTTTTTAATAGTTTTGCATCTTGAAACCGGGGCTACAACTTACTGATTTATATAATTATCAGGGAATAGACAAGGTAAATCGAAAAACAATTCTATCATATTGTCTGAAGGATTGGGAAAGAGGGCATAAATAGTGTAAGAATCAAGCTCTGGATTTAAACAACATACAATATGACTTGTAAGCTAAACGTGTAGTTAAATACTCTGGCACTTGTTTGTTATTGGGGATAAATTTTTATTTTACCCCCCCCCCCCCTCACCCCACCAACAAATAAGAACAATTACACGAAAACCCATACTTTTTGATTATGTATGAACTCCTAAAAAATCCTTTTCAGAGTTACATTTCCTCCCCCACAATATCTTTGAGCCCTTAAAAACTTAATCCTTTTAAAATATTAAGAGGATTAATTTTTAAAGGATTAACTGACTTCGCCACTGACCCCTAGCCAATGCAAAAAAAAAAAAAAAACTCAGGGGTTTTAGTTGTTCAGTTGTTCAGGGTTTCAGTTTTTCGTAAAAATCTTCTCGAAAGACTTTTTTTTAAGTACTTTGAAACATTAATTCTGAAAAGGCTAGAGCCACCTGACCGTTCACCAAAATTTGGACATAACATCATGTTGAAGTGATTAGAAGTTTAGAACACCGGGGTATTATTTCAGAGGTCACGTGTTTGAAATTCCCCTTTCAACAAGTTTCGCTCAAAGCGAATTCCAGCTGATATTATATTTTGCTAAAGCTCCAGTTACAAAACCCCAAAGAGGCCTAGACCGTTTTTACATAGGGTTGGGGGGTCAGTTGCGCTAGTTGGTACCAACGTAAAAACATAGCAAACCAAAACGTCTGAAGAGAGGAATAACGTACCTTAACAACTGGCTTGCCATTTTCACTAGTTATATTACTGACTAAGCACTAAGGCTGAGATTTCGGTAAAAGTATCTGCTATGATTATGCATGGAATAAAATCGTGATACTTGTATTGTAACTTTATGATCTTATGGGAGCTTTAAACATAGATCGAAGTATTTGGTGAAGAGTCTTGTTTTTTTTTTCAATTCATGACGCTTCTGGATGCTGTTACCGCAGAACATTTTTTTCATCATTTTGATTGCACGACGTTTGGCTGAAGTTTTAGCTTTTATATTAGCTAATTAGACATTTAAAGCTAAATTTAATAGCTTGCAGTTAAGCAGGATGTTTAGACGTTTAGCTAGTCTAGACGATAATGAAACAACCATTTTTGGAAAATATAAATAAAATTTTAACCGCTAGAAATTTAAAAAAAGAATAAATGGGAATTCCATCAATGAAATTCTACACTCAAACTGCATTTGATATCTAAATGTTAAGTATCATTCATTTTTAAGTACACATAAATACTTTACATCCGGTTGAAAAAGAATGAGAAGAAACTGACATAAATATCAAAACTCTCACAAGTATGTAATATTGGTTCAAACTATATCATAGAGGAATACCCCTGACTTTAAATATCAATTACCGGATTTCCCCACTTTGTGAGACGTTGCTTCGACTGAATTATGCAAAAAAAAAAAAATGGCTGCAAATCATATGGCAACCACTCAAATTAACAAAACTATTCGATTGAATGAGGTTCAACGCTGAAAAAGATCATGTAATTTGTGTTATGGCGGATCTTCCTGCGAATGGTCCATTTATGTAGAAGCAATCCACTTGTGGGTCTATTCAGTTAACCAAGGTCTGGCATAATAAAAGCTCGTCAAGTCATTAGTTCAATGCTTCGTCACAAGTTTTCTACCTCAACTTTTGCTTGGTCATTCTACCACTCTCCTAAATCAGCAGTTTTCAAACAATATTCGGTCAAATTTCTTTTGACCCATTGAACATTGAGATACCTCTGCTCCTATCACGTACGTGTCGTTTTTTTCTGCTCCCTTTTATTTTCGTGTTTATGACCGTCCTTTCTTTTGAAGAAAAGCGAAGATGTCGTTTAGCTTTTTGAATGTGCCAGGAAAGTATCCCAATTTAAATGAAATAACCAATCCATATCAGATGATTGTTGGATAAAATGTCTTTCGCTAAGCCGTCCAAAATAAGGGAGCATTAAATCCAAAACTTGATTTGGCAGAAATCAGATTTAAAGCATGTCTTCACATTATTTAAATAACGGTATTTCAAGAAAAAAAAACAGACCCTACGCTAAATAATCGCCTCTCAGAATTTTTTTTTTTTATATTTAATCAAACTGATATAGCAACCAGAAGAAAAAGAATGTGAAAAAGATATCCTCCAAATCCCTCACTGCTACCCCCTCAGTGAGGGGCCCAACAAATATGAACAAGGTCAAAATTCTGTAAATGTCTTTGAGACAAACTAATTTTGGTGTGCCTACGTTCCCAAGTATTGAATTCCCGAAGGATACTTTCTTCATGGTAAATAAACGATGAAATATTATGCTTTAAGAGATTATAATGAAACTTCTCAAGAAGAATGAGTTGACTGCTCAACGAATTATTTTCAGCTATTGACTAGATTTTGTCATCTTTTCTCTCAAACTCATTTCTACCGTCATCTGAAATGCGGTCCTGTTATTTAACAGAGTCACCGTAAAACAAACTTAAAATGACAAAATGACAAATGACACCGTAAAACGTAAAACACCGTGAAACCGTACAGAGTAAACAGAATCGTGCATTAAGTTTTTTCTAACATTATTGTAGGCTTATTATCCGTCAAAATTTCAAAATGCAAAGATAGAGCACAAAAAGGCGAAAAACAAAAGAAAAATTTACACTTCAGCAATACAAAATAAAATCACCCTAGTTCAGAGGTGACTAGCATTGATTACATCAGTTTTAAAATTAGGAAGTCTTCTTTCAACACCTGGGAAAGAAACCATAATCCAGTACTTCTTCGATATAACACTATTTCTGTGCCACAGCCAGAGACACAAGCAGAACTTGGCATATCTGTAGCATATCTGTGTGTGGCCTTCTCTTTCGATATCTTGAAGACTTTCCAAGGGGGAGCGAATGCAAGCAGATGAGGGACTGAAGTAGAATTCCATAGCCGAGCAGGCAAGAAACGGCTAACGTTGCAAAGGAATACGCTGATTTGCAGCAAATTGGATGGTATGACAAATTTCTGCGCAGTTCATATCGCAAAAAATCAGAATATCGTTTTAAGGCAACTGAGGTTGCTTCTGAAGGAAATGGAAAGGAACAATGATTTTATTCAGAATTGGATCCACCGACGCGAAAAATAGGGTTTGACAGATCTTTGACTAGTCGAGACGGTTTCTAATTACTGAATGAGGAAGAGGTGTACTTGGATGATCAAAAGGCGGGAAAGTGGTCGAGCTGGCTACGGGAAGATGATCCGATAACCAACCACAACCTTTACTGTATCAGCTTGCAAATCTGACTATATTGTTACGTGGTCCAAGTTAGAAGTTCACGGAAACGTATGAACATACGTAAAATAAGATGTTCTATCCAAAAATAACTCGAGAAATCATTCAGAATACCCTTAAGTAGTGCTGTCCGTGGCGATATTTAAAATTTTGGCTCAGACAAATTAGAGTTGAATTCACCAGCTATAATGCAAGGTAAACCTATATGCCAAGTTTTATCTAAACATAAACCTAGTTTAAGCAAGATAACGCAAATAAACACTCTGAATGGTCCTTATTGTAGTCTGTAGGGAGATACACATTAGTACGAACAAATGAGTCCACTCTCACGTGAAACACACTCTCCTGTCCACACTCTCGCTAAGTAACAAAATTAACAAGTCCACCAAAGGGTCGGCCTTGGTTGTTCAGCTGTCTAGCAGTTATAGAATAGGAAATCATGTCCTCAAGCTCAATCATGTTCGGACAATGTTTAGTAGTCAAATGTTCCTGAAGACCAGGACTTCTACTTTTAAGGAGATTACCCTATTTTAGGGAGGAATCACTTCTTTTAGGGATACTTATTTTGAATCTAAGGACAAAGGGCAATCTGGGGTAAAGTAAGAATTTTTAGGGAAATGTGGGGTAAAGTAAGGATTTTAAGGGAAAATTTTATTTTTTCAAACAAAAGGCTGAAAAATTCTCAAAGATTGCGCATGCTCGGTTTTCAAAAAAGCTTATGTAGCAACACTGGCACGGTGCTGTGATTGCCGTTATTTAAAAAAGCTGAACCCTGGAACATTATTTAGGTAGCCTAGTATTTATTTTACTTTTTATGCGATGGCTTTGATTGGGGTAAACTACCGACATAAGGGAGTACTGGTTAGGCTATGCAGCAATTGTAGGCAAGGTTTATATTAACGGATTATTCAGGTAGCTAAGAAATAAAATTACCTCCATAGTCAGAAGTGCATCCTGAATGAAAATTTAACATGCATTTGCATCGGAAATAAACTTTATCAACTTTACCATCATTAAAATGAATTTAGTGATGGATTGGCTGAGGATCTTACTAACTGTGTCAAACAAGTCATTGAAAAAAACTCGATTCTCTAGCAAAATATTTTTGGATTTTGTACAAATACTACTAACGTCAGGTTTGGAGCCAATAGATCTGCTTCAACGCTGATGACAGCCATGGTGTCCCATATATTGAATGTGAAATGCTCATGCCATCTTATTCACTTATGTTCATCTTATGCATGCTTGTCACCTCCCAAGACACTAGAAGACTTGGAACAAAATATCTATGCCCACTTTTCCAGAAGCGCTTCCGTACGAGATGAGTATGCTGAATTTCAGGAGTTCTTTCGATCCAAAGCACTCTCATCTCTTCAACCAGGATAAACCCGTTGGTTGTTCTTTCAGGCCTTCATAAAGAGGCTTATTAAGCATCAGGTTGCTATTACTCAGTATTTCATAAAAACCAATTTTGACAACCCAACTGCAACCAATGACCTTATCTTGTCAACATTACAAATCAAGTTGATAAAGCCATACCTTGAATTCATGGACTACTCTCTTGGCCTCTCCAACAAATTCAACACAGTTTTTCAATCTGAACTTCCAGTTTTACACTCCCTAAAGGCAAGTGTCAGGAAACCTGTGAGTAATGTTGCGTCTAACTTCAGGAAACTTGACTGTATTCGCAGCGTTGCTTTGTTTACAGACCTGGATCCTTACCTTTCAAGTAAGTATCTGCCTTTAAACCATACATATCTGGGAATAGCTATAACCAATGCAATGCAAGGACTCGTAGATGCTCAAGGGCCAAGTGATAATATTGATCTCTTTTACCAGTCTTGTTGAAAATAATATATAGTCCTAATCAAGCACATCCAAGACCCATCCAAGACAGTTGGGTTGAACCAAGTAATGCAAGAAATTTGAAACCAAAATCTCTATGGCCACTGTTTGTGAGATTTCCTGTTCTAAGAGAAAAGTGTTGCCTCCAGAAAATGGAGATAGAATGGAGGTCACAGGTAATGACTGATGTCACTGAGCTTCATTTGGGAGATGCCCAAGTTGAAAACCTGTCAATTGAGCAGTACTGTATGAAGATATTTAGTCTGGAGACTCGCAGTGGTGAAATCAAGTATCCGAAATTGCGGAAGTGCTTATATATCATTATCTGAAGTAAGAAAATAACTATTGGATCCTCTGCTGTGCAACATCAAATCATGCAATCATGTAGATTGTGTGGAAATGTAAAGCGAAATATCCCTTCTTTCTAGGGAGAAAAATAGGGAGAAATCAGACCTAAACATAGGGAAAATAGGGCAAAATTTATATAAAAATAGGGAAAATTGAAATTGAAAAGTGGAAGCACTGCTGAAGACAAACTACACTAAACCCAGAACGGAGGCTTTCCAACACTTAAAATTTATTAACACAGAGCCGTTATATTCCACAATAATAGAGTTATTGACGAGGTCATAGTTCGAGAATTAACAGCTTTTAAAGCACTTCACACTCTAGCAAGGGTTACCCTGCGTCTTGCAACCAACACAAAATGTTGCCTTTTGACAGGGACATCGGACACAGACCTGTGATTGGCACTGCCACATTTGGAGCACAAAGTACTATTCTTGCAGTGCACATCGTGATGACCAGTTGCGTGACGATTAAAGCAACGTTGGGGTAGGAACACGAACTCTTCAACCGGAAGACGCTTGTATCTGACTTTAACTGAAATTTTCACACAATACGGAAATAATTCCATTGTAAATTAAACAAAAAAAAAACCGTTAAAGGTCTTATGTAAATGAAGTAAAGTTATCGAACAAAGCTGATCAGAAGAATTCAGGTTTAGTCTGTGAATTCACATTTTGTCGAGTTTTTTGGCAATGAAAATTGAAGTGAAGTTTCTTCCAAAATTTGAAGGATTACTTGTCGAGACAGATAATTAATCAGTCTTGACTTAAAATGAGATCCTAGTAATACTAGTTGTTAGCAATGATAGCCACCAATATTATACCGGTAGGCCATGATGCCACCAGTGTTATAGTGGTAAACTACAATGCCACCAGTATTGGCGTGGTAATGTACGGGTGTCACCTTTTATTGGAGGGGAAAGCCCCGGCCCCAAATTCTAATGTGATGCCCGCGTCTACCACCCCGGTTCTACAAATGTCGGGTTTGGTACTATCCCATTCACAATATATCGTGTCCTAGGGTTTGATTACGTAACCGAATGGTCCAATGATCATTTTTTAAAGTTATGTGTATTTGCTCTTAGCTACCACTGATAATATGTAACCTTCTCCTTGGAGGTAACAAACCCCCCTGTCAATATAATAATGACGGCATCTCGTAACTCTATTCTTACCCTGCCTGGGTTCCAAGAAAATTAGTAGAAAGTTTGTAGAAAATACCTTACTTGTATTCGTCCAAACAGTCACATATACTAACAAAAAAATATGCTGCCCCGAACGGGGTCTAAACGCAGACTAACTCAAAAATAATATTCTGTACACAAACTTTGCATATGGGTGGACCTTCGCTTGGCCCAGCCAATCCTCTCAATCCCCATTCTACTTTTTCTTAACTTTATCTTTCAATGATTCAAACCAGGAAGTCCAAAATAGAATTTACTTCAAAGCTTACTTATTGCAAAACAACTATAGCTTACTAACGAGACTTTAAATTGTCATTATACTATAGGCAAATCTAAGCAAATGTAATTACAGAACGAAAACAGGTAATTTATCTGAAAAGAAAAGAAACAGGGGTAGAACCCCAACACCTTCCCCCGTAAGATAAATGACCACCCACACAATACCTTAGTCCACCCTTACAAACATAAACACATAACTTCAACTTTACAAAATCCATTTGCCTTCTCTCTTCCACCAGTGTCTGTGCTACTACTTCCACCGCTTGGCTCTGGATCGGTCGTCATCAAAACATCTCTACTGAAGAACCACCAAGGTCTAGATCGTATAGCATCCGCATTAGGTTTTGAAAGTTGAAGTCCCCAAGATTCGTAGAAAATGATTGTGCGTAGCACAATCAAAATCAAAAATTTTCTCGCTCTCACGAATTTACATTTGAGAGGAGCAGAGAATCAGTTTCTGGCACATTTGATGATGCCAGCCATTATGAAAAATTGGCTGCACTAACCTCTTAATTTCCATCTGTGGAAACAACCCCACATCAGAGGCAACGCTGTAGCGTTGCCTATAGTAAAGGTCATACGGCTTCAATGTTTTATTATTATTTTTTTCCCAGAGGCACTTCATATGGAAGGGATCGTCGTAGAAACTTCAAAGAGGGCTTGTTCGATTGGAAGTCGAAAGTTCTGGTGCCCTTTTTAATAGTCGAAAATGATTGGAGGGCAACTAGCCCCCCCCCCCCCACGCCTATCATTCCCCCAAATATATCCAATCAAAATTTCGAGATAGCCATTTTGTTCAGCGTAGTTGATTTCCAAAAAGAAAATATGTTTTTGAGAAGGATACCCCCCCAAATTCATCGGGGCAAGGGTTTTAAGCTATGCCCTGGGGGTATATAAGGTTATTAAAGAAGGCGTTGTCGTAGAAACTTCAAAACAGGCTCATTCAATTGGAAATTAAACGGCTAGTGCCTTTTTTAATAGTCGAAATTGATTGGAGTCCAACTAGCCCCCCCCCCCCCCCATGACGCCCATCATTTCCCCAAACACATCAAATCAAAATTTTGAGATAGCCATTTTGTTCAGCGTAGTTGATTTCCAGAAAGAAAATATGTTTTTGAGGAGGACACTCCCCCACAACCTTCAGGGCAAGGGTTTTCAGATATAACCTGGGGGCATATAAGGTTTTTACAGAAGGCGTTGTCGTAGAAACTTCAAAAAAGGCTCATTCGATTGGAAATTCAAAGGGATAGTCCCCTTTTTAATAGTCGGAAATGATTGGAGGGCAACTAGCCCCCCACGCCCATCATTCCGCCAAACACATCCAATCAAAATTTTGAGATAGCCATTTTGTTCAGCATAGTTGATTTCCAGATAGAAAATATATTTTTGAGGAGAACAATCCCCCACAACCCTCAGGGCAAGGGTTTTAAGTTATGCCCTGGGGATATATAAGATTTTTATAGAAGGTGGTGTCGTAGAAACTTCAAAAAAGGCTCATTCGATTGGAAATTGGAAGGGCTAGTGCCCTTTTTAATAGTCGAAAGTGATTTGAGGGCAACTAACCCTCTCTCACGCCCACCTTTTCCACAAACATATCCAATCAAAATTTTGAGACAGCCATTTTATTGAACGTTGTTTTAAGTTCTGGAAATTAGGTCTTTGAGGATGACAACTCCCCCACAGCCCTCAGGGCAAGAGTTGTAATTTAAGGATTCTCCGAATCCTTCCTATTATTTGTTATGGAAGGGTTGCTTGTATAAACTTTAGAGAGGGCTCATTTGACTAAAAATTGAAAGTTCTTGTTCACTTTTTAAGAGTCAAAATAGATTGGAGGGTAACTAGCCCCCCCCCTCCTCCACGCCCTAAATGCATCAGATACAAATTTTGAGATAGATATTTTGTTAACATAGGTAAAAGATCTGATAACAAAAAACTCCGGTGTCGACACAGCCCACCAGGGCCGGGGGTTAGGCGTTGTAAGTTATGCCTTTGGGCATAACTTATTAAGGGGGGTTTATAACTTATGGGAAGGGGTTTGTATGGGAAGAACACATAGGAAATTTATTATAATTATCCAATTATAAGGTTAAAATATATACTCTGAGATACATGTAAAATTGCATTGGCACACAAAATCCTATTAAGGTCAATTCCAAACAGTCATGATGCCTTTGTGTCCGCAAGTGAAATGGTCTAAACCCCCTTATTGGAGCAATTTTTTCAATCCATTCATTGTTGTCAATCGCTGTCCATAAGTTATGCAAGCTGTCTATTGTTCATATATAAGGTTTTTATCAAAGAGGTAATCTTATAGACTTTGAAAAAAGCCTCATTCGATTTAAATTGAAAGTTCTAGATCCGTTTTTTAAAGTCAAGAATAATCGGACAGTAAGCACCCCCCCCCCCCCATGCCATAAAAACTTGAAACTTTTTGCAATCAAAAACGAACAAAAATTAATTAAAAAAACTCCGAAAAATAAGTTTTTCAAAGAAAAGTAAAGGCCATTTTTAACTTAAGCTCAGGAGATACAAATACCTGTTAAAATTCAAACTCAAAAGGACCAGAAATTACTATTAAAGAATAAATGAAACCCAAAACGAACAGAAATTAAATAAACAATCATAGCAAAAAACATACAACAAGTAATAATATAAATGAATAAATAGATCTTAAAGCGAGTAATGCTTAGATTGAATATGAAAATCAAGCTTAAAACGAAAACGAATATTTTGCTATTAAAGTATAAATGAAACTTAAAACGAACAGAAATTAAATAAACAATCAATGCGAACAAACATACAATATATATTAATGTAAATGAATAAATAAATCCTAAAACGAGTGAAACTTAAATTGAATATGCAAATCAAGTTTGAATCGAAGAAAAATAACTACAAACATGAGTTTGAGTATCGCCTCACTGCAGAAGCCTAAACCTACATGATTTGTGAGGTAATGAGGTCTAGGACTCCCCGTTATATTGTGCCAGAAGGAAATTTTGTATTGATGGGAAGGATGTCAAATGAAGTGTAATTTTTCTTTAGTATTTGTCTTTTTGTATATGGCTTTAATTGGCTTTTAAATACAGATTATTATTATTATTATTATGCGTTGATGCTAATTGAAGATGAAACTTAGATACTGAATATGGTTTGCCGAAAATAACTGTCAATTCCCATGAAGAATATCAACTATGGATATGGTTACTGGACAAAGGTTTGGGTGAAATGTGAAGTGACTGGGAGAGAGTATCCCCCAAGGACTCCAGATCAGAGAGGCAAAACCTCGGTAAAGGGATCAAAACTTGTCAGCCAGTTGTGAATTGAGGAAAAGGGGTATCTTTCGCGACTTCCTGCAGGAGATCTTCCCCAAGGGATTCCTCCCTCTCATAAAGGATCGACATATCTTTTGAGTTGATAGTACTAATCTCAGTATTCCTTCCTAAGTTTTTCTAATCCGTCTCGACATTCAATATCTCCCAACTTTCCCCCAACCCGTTGCAGGTCATTCATCTCTATTTTGTAACCATATTGTTTTATTCCCCATGGGTCTTGGACCTGTTTTTCCCCCTATTATTTATGTTATCAAGGCACAGCCCATCCAAAATTTATTTTTCTCCCTATGATTTATATTATCAAGGCACAGCCCATCCAACTATTTTTTTTTATCACAATCGGGACATGCTGTCAGCGTTCCTGTTATCTGTCCCCGGTCTTGATTTTATTTCGAAATCGTATTCTTGTAAGCACAGGGCCCGTCGTGCCAATCGTTGGTTATCTGGCTTCATTATATTTAGCCATCTCAACGGGTTGTGATCTGTCACTATTGTAAATTTTCGTCCATATACATAATAGTCGATTTTTTTGACTGCGTATATTATCGCAAGACATTCTTTTTCAATCGTGTTGTAATTTAATTCTGCTTTTGACAATTTTCTGGATATAAATATGATTGGATGTTCCCTGTCTTCAAAATTTTAAGATAAAACTGCCCCTAATGCGTAATCTGAACTGTCAGTTGGTAGCACAAATGGTAAGTAAAAACCTGGATTTCTCAGTATTCTTTCGCTACAAAGAGCACCTCTCAGTTTATCAAATGTATTTTGTTCAATTTCTGACCATTTAAAGGGGTCTACGGCCCCCTTCCTTGTTAACTTCGTCAAAGGTGTAGCAATCGTTGCAAAAATTGGCATAAATTTTTGGTAATATCCTGCAAACCCCAAAAATGACCGAACTTTTTTCTTTGTATTCGGGACTGCTTTGCTTTTAACTTTTTCTGTTTTTTCCCTTAATGGAGTTATGATCCCGTTCCCTATTTTGTGTCCCAGGTATTCTGTATCTGACTGCACCAGTCTACATTTTTCTACATTCAAAGTCTATCTTACTTCCCTCAGTCTTTTCAGCACTTGTTTCACCTGAGTTATATGTTTATTAAAGGAGTTTGAAAATAATAGAATGTCCTTCAAGTAGTCTTTTGTATATGTTAAGGATTTTAAGGTAAAATCGACTAGTCTTTGGAATGTTTATGGTGCCCCTTTTAGTCCACAAGGAACATGCCTTAACTGGTATAACACAACAGGCGAAATAAAAGCTGTTTTTGCTGAATCTTCTGGGTGCATCTTTATTTTGTCAATATCCCCGTCTCAAGCCTAAAACTTATATAAGTTTTGCGGAACCAACTGATTCTAGAATTTCATCCATTCTTGGTATTGGGTACGCGTCTGATTCGGAAGTATTTTTCATTTTTCTGTAGTCTACGTAAAATCGAATGGAGCCATCCTTCTTTGGGACTAATACGACTGGCGCTGCATATTCTGAATTTGATGGTTCTATAACCCCTAAATCGAGCATTCGGTCTATTTCTTTTTTCATTTCTTTCCTTTCAGATTCTGGTATTCGGTACGGTTATTGTTTTATTGGTTTGCTGTCTTTTACTAGTATTTTATGTACCACATTTTTTGTTTTTCTCGATTCGGTCTGTTAATACGTCTGCAAATTCCGTGAATAACTTATTTAATTGGTCCCTCTGAGCTCGGCTCAGATGTGTTTCTGACGAAACTTTTTCAATAGCATTTACATGTGTTTCCACCGGGTCTATTGTACCCAAAGGGGCACTTTCCTCGTCATTTTCTGAGGTCGAAATCATGAGGCAGCGCTTCTCCGGATCTTTGTGGTTTCCCCTTTCATTCTCCTGTTAAATTTCCTCAGTAAATTCAAATGATAAATTTCTTCCTTTTTCCTTGCTCCATCTAATTCTATCATATAATTTACATCACTCATTTTCTTTTTCACCTTAAATGGTCCTTTCCATCTTACTTCCAATTTATTCTTTCCATCCGGTAGCAATAGGAGGACTTCATCCCCTTCCGCGAATTTGCGCATTCAGGCGGATTTGTCGTACCATATTTTCGTTTTTTCTGCATATTACTCCTGTGCTTGCTTGGCAATTTCATGGTATTTATGCAGTTTTTCTCGTACTGATAGCAAGTGGGTTATCACTGTTTCTTCATTTTTCTCCTCATTCTCCCATGTTTCCTTTAAAATGTCTAACACCCACCCCCCCGGGTTTGTCCCATATAGTAATTCAAATGGCGAGAACCCTGTAGCTTGGCGTGGAGTTTCTCTGTATGCAAAAGGACATAAGGAAGCATTTTGTCCCATTGGTTGACATCATCTCTTACAAAACGTCTCAACATACTAATTAGGGTTCCGTTAAATCTTTCTGTCACTCCATTTGTCTGAGGATGGAATGGAGTAGTTGGTACTTGTTTAATGCCGAGAATTTCGTATAATTTTCGGATGTATTTCGATATAAAATAGGTTCCATTATCTGTTAAAATTTCCTTTGGGATTCCGTGACGTGAGAAATATTTCGCTGATTGTTCTGCGATTTTTGGTGATCTTACTGTTCGTATTGGGATAGCTTCTGGGTATCTCGTAGCCAGATCACTAATAACTAGAATGAATCTGTTTCCCGTGCTGGATTTCGGAAGTGGACCTACAATGTCCACTGAAATTCTCTCAAACGGTTTGCCGAAAATGGGCATTTTTTTCATTGGAATTTTTTGATTTGGTATTTTATATGTGACAAATTGGCAATCTAATTTGCATCTTTTAAAAAAGTTGATAATATCCTTTCTTAATCCTTTCCACCAAAAACGCTGCAAGACTCTATCTCTTGTTCTTTCGGATCCCATGTGTCCCCCCGTTGGGCTTGAGTGAGCCAACTTTATTACCGCTTTTCTTAGTTCATGTGGTACCAAAAGTTGTAATTTTCTAAGGTTTTCCCCCGTCTCCATTATTTTGTAAAGCAGATTTCCATTACTGAAAAACTGTTTAGACTGTGGATTCTTTTGATTCGTTAGTGCTAGCTTAATTTTTCTGCAATCTCTATCATTTGTTTGTAATTCTGCGAATTTTTCGGAGGTTACCCCGAGCATTTCGGTTAGTTCATCTTTGGTTTCCTCTGCTTCTCTTTCTACGGTCAATAATTTCTCTTGTTTATGGTTATATTCCTTTTTGTCTGCCCTTTTTTGGCTTTTAGGTTTTCTTAGTTTTGCATTTTTTATGAACATCTAGTCGTTAAATTGAAATGGGTTTTGTATATTTTGATCATCATTTTCATTAGTGGGTGGCGGAGCCTCCTTTTTTTTTTCTTGGTCTCGTGTCGCCGCATTTACTTTTTTAATCATGGAGGTTGCTTTTAGTGCAAGGAAGTTTTCGATATTGCCGAAATCTCCCCCTAGTAAAACTTCTACTGCAAGAGTAGGTACAACCCCTACTATTAATTCCTTTTTAACCGTTTTTCCTTCTTTATTGGCGATTTCTATTATGACCTGGGCCGTCGGAGACTTATGTTTTGCTCCATAGTGGCATAGCGCTGCCACTTTATTTTCATAGTTTATGTCCATTTTTTTTTTATTAAATCTTTCTGTACATAGTTATGGTCGCTGCATGAATCGATAGCTATTTCTACCGATTTACCATTTAATTCGCCATACACTTTGTGTGATTCCGCAAATGCGCAAGTTTTCATATTTTCCGGGCTTCTAACCCATGCGGTTCTCTTATACAGTTGAAACTTTTTCCCATTCTCTCGGGAGCGATCGTTTCTCGGATTGTCCTGTTTTCCGTTTGCCCCATCGTCCCTTGTTCTGTAGTTATCGTCGTAATTTTTTTTTGCGCTGCGGCAATCTGATGCATAATGTCCGCGTTTATTACAGTTATAACAGGTAATATCATACTGTTCCTGTTTTTGGTTATATTTCCTACCGTCTTTATTTGGGCAATTGGTGCTATAGTGGCTGCCGGAGTTACAATGGTAGCACGTTGATTCTGTTTGTCTTTGCCATATCTGGCTAGCATTATTTTTATTTTCTGAGTCAGGATATTCTTTCCTACCACTACCTACCAGACTTGTTCTGGGTGGGAATGTTTCCCTCGTAATTTCACTGGAACTGTCTTCTAAATGGGACATTTCTTCAATTGTTTGTGGGTTTTTCTCTTTTAAGTGCATTCTCATATTTGAGTGAGTATATTCTAAGAATTGTTCCATCGCTGTTGTAAGGTTGCCCCTACTAACAGGGCTAATAAATTTGGTAGCGTGATACAAACTGAGGCGTTAGGTAAGAAATCGTTACTCAGAATTCAGTGACAACTGATTTTATTTACAAAAGAAGATAAAAAGAAAAATATTCTAATTATATTTATGTTGAATACTTCCAAACCTCTTCTAGGTCTAAGGTCTAATGATCTACTTGTTCAGTCCACCAATGTTTACCGAACAAAAAAGATTAAGTTAATCTTAGGCTAACGATTGTTTCTACTTAAAAAGGTTACACTTGAACAGCTAGTCAAGGCTTGAGTTCTGGATTATTAAAATCCTTTAGTTCAAGCTATTGTTGAGCTAAGCTAAGAATAACAGTACTTGCTTTTAATTCAAATTTCATTAACCCAAACCAAGAGATTCTCTTATTATTTCTTGAAAGGGCGGTGTATTGCTTGGACCCTTATTAAGCTTTAACTTTACCAGGGAAAGATTAATTGAAAATATCTGGACATAAAGGTTTGGGTATTCTTACGCTGATAGTGTTGTTCCCTTTTTCCCTTTACTTGCCTGTATAAACATTTAGGTCACCTTTGTATAAACATGTAGTACATGGTTGAAGAAATGAAAGATTGATTAAAAAGGGAACTGTGTTCCTCTTCGTATAAACGTCTGGGGATTGCACAAAGGGGGGGGGGGTTAATTAAGGGGATTTTCCGATAATTCTAGTTTTGGGATATGAGATCTCTATAAAGTCAAGCTAAGTCTCAGGAGACTCTAGGCTGACAAGGGGAAGCACAAATGGCTCTTCTAGCTTTATCTTCTTGGTTAAGGTTTCCTTTCCTCTTTAAACCCTCAGTTATTCAAAGCTTAAATTCCTGGAAAGATATTTAATTTGTTTAGTTCTACCCTTAAAATTCTGTTATATCCAACTGGCACAAGCCTTGTCGAGTTGGATATACACCCGACGCTATAAGCACAAAATCATTAACTTAGAGTTAAGCGATAGTTGTAATTAAGGTATTTGATTTAAGTATGAAAGGTATTTCCAAATGACAAAAATATGTGGAGAGTTTCTTTTTATTTTAATATAATCTTAAAACTTTCATTCACAATGGGACCTTCAGACAGGCGGTGGTAGCTTAATCTTAATTAAAAAGTAAAAAACTTACTGTTTGTTAGATCCAAAAAAAGACTACCGTGTTTTCGTTCCTGAATCCCTATTTTAAGTTCTCTCTATTTTGTTCTTCTTTCCTGTCATTGGCCAGAGACCAGTTTGGTGTAATCCTAATGATGGTTCTTTGTTCAAAAGATTAGTTTCCGCTTTCTCTATAAAAATCCTGTTTTTGTCATGTGATACAAGTCGCGTAATGCTTCTTGCCATTGACCCCTTGAGTTTGAAACGGAGGTCCGGTATTTGCATTTTATGGCCCTTGATGGATCAAAGGTATTCTTATTCAAATGTAATGTTGTTTCAAAGAAAGTTAATACTTCGTTTCCTTTATAATTACTCAAAAGTCATACTTTGCTATTTTTACAATTTAGTCAGACTATGATGGCTTTCCCACATTCTCACAACCTCCCACACTTAAAATTCTTAGTACAGTTATTTTTTCTTAATGAAACCATAACTTTGCTAAGAATCAATTTAGTTCAATTTCCTCCTGTTCTAAATTTACGTGGAATCTTTGAGACTTTTGTTTGATGTACTCTAATCACGCTTTCCTCAATGTTTTAATTATAATTCGAATTGATACTAGTCCTAATAAAGACTGATATTGATTAGGAGTATTTAAAAAAATAGTCCAATAGCAAGCTGGTTTCCGTCAGGTTTCGTAATTTAATGAAAGGTGAATTTTTCTTAGCTCAGCTTTTCCAATTTGCGTCTTTGAGTTCTTCAGGAAATATATAGAGATTAAATCTTCAAATACTTTGCTCCATTCGTTTTTTATACCGGCTATGGAGAGGTTTCCTTCTAGGCTAATTATCGATATATTTAAAGGTGCCATTTCCCTTGTAATTTGTCCCCTATACATACTGTTTATCTTTAACATTTCTGCAGTTAGACAACATTATTCTGGCAATTTCACTATCTAACTGCCTTTTATATATGTGAACTTACTGTTTTTTTCTGTTTTACATTCGAAATGTATTCTTATTTCTTCTTTGAAAGGAGATGTAATTAAATACTTTTCCCTTCCAATTCTTTGGATTAATATTTTATTTTCCTTTATAATTTTGGCTTGACACTCTTTATTAATTAATGCATTATTTTCCACATAGTTTGCTAAACTCCAGGAGTTCATTAGTGTGCTTCTAATAATAAATTGGTGGTTGCACAATAGTGGTATACTCTTTAAATTACATCCTTTTACTATATTGTCATCTTCTAAAAAATATCTCGTTTGATCCTTACTTAACCCAAAAAATTTGAACTCATTTTCTATTTGATAGAAATACGAAGTGTATGAAACTGGAAACAGAATGCTGAACGTTTTGAACATTCTGAACCAATCTTGTTTTTTTAAGTGGAGAAATCCAAAAAAACCAACAATTTCAATTGTTGTGTGACTAAATTGCAGCTAGTCGAGTTATAAAGTTCCAGTAAGCCGTAACGCCTGTAATTTTATTCTAAAACCTATTGGTAGTGAATTTTCAATTTCGAAAATTGTCCTCCTTACTCTCGGTGTTTTGATATGGTTATAAAGCCCTTCCCAGATTATATCCCTGTTGGTATGAGTAGTTACCTAGTATGCACTATCAAGCGTACATTCAAGCGTACATTCACTATCTATTAGGCACTTTCAAGCGTACATTCTAATCGTACATTCACGCCTACAAGAATATGGTCAAAAGTGTATACAATATGAACGGGACAAGAAACTGTTTTTTTTGTTGATAAGAATTTCATAAGAATGTAGGTCGGGACACTACAATCAGAATTGTTTGATTGACAGTTAAAAAGGGGTAATGAGATTTGCGAATAGGAGTGTAGGATTTGCGAATTTGATCATATTGAGGATTGACTTGAAATAAAAATTTTTATACAAGAAATGACTGAAAAGTGTTTTGGAGGAGATGGGGTGATTGTGTACTTTATAATACACAAGTAATGTTTTGGACAGTGTTGTCAATTTAAAATAGTTTAGAAATAAAAAAAAATTAACAAGAAATGGCTGAAAAGTGTTTTGGGGGAGATGGGGTGATTGTGTACTGTATAATACACATGTGATGTTTGGACAGTGTTGTCAATTTAAAATAGCTTAACGTTCCCTCCTTCCCCCATTTCTGAGGGCAGGGGAGAGAGGGGGGTCAATTTGGGAGGGAAAACAAAAAATAGTCAGAATCGAAAATAAATGAGATCAGCCCCAAGGGCAAGCCTCAGAGTCCCTTAGTTCCCCCATATCTGAGGGCAGGGGAGGGGGAGGGGGGTTTCAATTTTGGATGGAAAAACAAAAATAGTCAGAATCGAAAATAAAGGTTATGTGCCAAAAGGGGAAGGCACCGTGGTCATTGGTTCCTCCTTTTCGGAGGGCCGGGGCGGGGAGGGTTCAATTTTGGAGGTAAAATCCAAAATACTCAGAATCGAAAATAAATGGGATCTGCCTCAAGGGGAAGGCTCAGAGGCCCCTCCATCCCCCATTTCTGAGGGCCGGGGACGGGGGGGGGTCAATTTTGGAGGGAAAACCAAAAATACTCAGAATCGAAAATAAACGGGATCTGCCTCAAGGGAAAGGCTCAGCGGCCCCTCATTCCCCCATTTCTGCGGACAGGGGAGGGGGGGGTCAATTTTGGAGAGAAAAACAAAAATACACAGAATCGAAAATAAACGGGATCTGCTTCAAGGGCAAGGCTCAGAGGCCCCTCCTTCCCCCCATTTGCGAGGGCAGAGGATGGAGGGGGGGGGCAAATTTTGGATGGGAAACAAAATTGATCAGAATCGAAGATAATTTCCATTCGTCTTAGTTTTTAACGATGCTCCTTATTTCTAGTTGAAAATGCTTATTTTTTAATTTAATTGGGGATGAAAAGTCAAACTCTAACATAAAGAACAAGGTATTTTGGAGGGGGTATCGGATGAAATAATTTAGGTTGTATGATCAATTTAATTTATTTTTTAATTCAATAGTTTTTCAGTAAGGAAACTCAATATTCTAAAAGTGTCTGATTAAAACTTTTACCTTGAGCATCGATTTTGTTAGCAGAATTTCAAAAAGGATAGTTTATGAGGGCTGGCGTATCCGATGAAATAATTTAGTTCGTATTATCACTTTAATTTATTTTTTATTTCACTAGTTTTTCAGTAAGGACACTAGATATCCTAAAAGTGTTTGATTCAAACTTTTACCTTGAGCATCTATGATGTTAGCAGAATTTCAAAAAGGATTATTTATGAGTGCTGGCGTATCTGATGAAATAATTTAGGTCGTATGATCAATTTAATTCATTTTGTAATTCAGTAGTTTTTTTTTCAGTTAGGACACTCGATATCCTAAAAGTGTTTGATTCAAACTTTTACCTTGAGAATCGATGTTGTTGCGTCCCAGTCCACCAGCCTGAATGGTGGAAATCCACTAGCTCAGTATTGGGGTCTTAGTCCACCAGCCTGAATGGTGGAAATCCACTAGCTCAGTATTGGGGTCTCAGTCCACCAGCCTGAATGGTGGAAATTCACTAGCTCAGAATTTGGGTCTTAGTCCACCAGCCTGATTGGTGGAAATTCACTAGCTCAGAAGTTTTTTTTCAGTCAGGACACTCGATATCCTAATAGTGTTTGATTCAAACTTTTACCTTGAGAATCAATGTTGGTGCGTCCAAGACCACCAGCCTGAATGTTGAAAATCTACTAGCTGAGTATTGGGGTCTTAGTCCAGCAGCCGGAATGGTGTAAATCTACTATGTCAGTATTGGCGGTCACAGTCCACCAGCCTGAATGTTTTAAATTCACTAGCTCATAATTTGGGTGTTAGTCGACCAGACTGATTGGTGGAAATTCACTAGCTCAGAATTGGGGTCTTAGTCCACCAGCCTGAATTGTTGAAATTCACTAGCTCAGAATTGGGGTCTTAGTCAGTGTTCAGATTGGAGCCATGGGGTCCGACTATCTGGGCTTTATATGTCAAGGTCTGAATGCTAAGCGATGGACATGAGCTCGATTGGGACCTCATTGTGAAAATGGAAAACAAAAAACAAAAATATATTGTTGGTATGTGTGTAGAGCATGGCATGGTTACCGCTAGGGCAACAGTCTAACCGTTGACGGTTTTAGGTATCCGTGAATAAGTTCTAAGGCTAGAGTGGAAACTGGGAAAAATTTTTGGAGGTGCCCACCTCACCTGCCCAGAGTCTCAGGCAAGTGACCCTAAATTTGAAAAAGTGGAAATTGGCTCAGATTTTCTAAATTGAGCTGAGACAATGAATAGACACTTTTGGGAAAGTGATTGGAGACGCTGGGCATCCGTGAACAGGTGCTAAATTGGGAGAGGAATTTGGGATAATATTTGGAGGCGCCCACCCGCCCAGAGTCTCCGGCTGGTGACCCAAAAATATAAAAAACACACAGAGACGACAGACACAAAGAGACGAATCACACACAGAGAGGACAAACACACATAAACGACACATAGAGACGACACATGCAGACAGAATATACACACACACACAGAGTCAACACACACAGAGAGACGAGACACATACACAGAAATGACAAATAAACATAGAGATGACACACACAAAGAGACGTCACACACACACAGATACGAAACACACATAGAGACGACACACACATAGAGACAACACACACACACAGAGACAACATCCACACAGAGACGACAGACACAGAGACGACACACTCAAAGTGACGACTTACACATAGAGACGACACACACACAGAGACGACAAACACACAGAGACGACACACATAGAGAGACGACACACACACAGAGACGACACACTCAAAGTGACGACTTACACATAGAGACGACACACACACACAGACGACAAACACACAGAGACGACACACATAGAGAGACGAGACGCACAAAGAGACGACAAACACACAGAGACAACACGGACACAGAGATACGAAACACACAAAGAGACGACACAAGCACAGAGAGGACAAACACACAGAAACGACATACACACACAGAGACGACACACACATAGAGACAACGCAGATATAGAGATTACAGACACACAGATACGAGACACCCACAGAGACGATACATGCACAGAGACGACACACACACACAGAGACGACTCACACACAGAGAGGACACACACATAGAGACGATAGACAAAAAGAGAAGAATCACACACAGATATGACAAACAAACAGAAACGACATATAGAGACGACACATGCACAGAGAAGATACACATACACAAAGAGTCAACCCACACAGAGAGACGAGACAGACACACAGAAATGGCACATCCACGCAGAGACGTCACACACACAGAGACGTCACACATACACAGATACGAAACACACATAGAGACGACACACACATAAGGACAACACACACACAGAGACAACAACCACACAGAGACGACACACACACACACACACAGAGACGACACATACACAGAGACGGCACACTCGAAGTGACGACTTACACATAGAGACGACAAACACACAGACACTACAAGCACACAGATACGACACATACACACACACACACACACACAGATGACATACACATAGAGACAACACAGACACAGAGACGACACAAACACAGAGACGACAACACATAGAGAGACGACACGCACACAGAGACGACGAACACACAGAGACAACACACACACAAATACGAAACACCCACAGAGATGACACATGCACAGAGACGACACACACACAGAGACCACTCACACACAGAGAGGACAAACACACAGAGACGAAAGACACAAAGAGACGAAACACACTCAGACAGCAAAAACACACACAAACGACATACAGAGATGACACATTCACTGAGACTACACACACACACACACAGAGTCAACGCAATAAGAGAGACGATACATGGTGTATCTTATGAAATAATTTAGGTTTTTTGATCAATTTAATTTTTTTTTTTTTAATACAGTAGTTTTTTTTGGTGAGGACACTCAAGACAACACGCACACAGAGAGAACACACACACAGATACGAAACACACACAGAGACGACACACACACAGAGACGACATACTCAAAGTGACGACTTACACATAGAGACTACAGACACACACACACACACACACACACAGAGACGACACATTCACAGAGGCGAGACTGATAGAGAGACGACACACACACACACAGAGACGAAACACACAGAGACACCACACACACAAAGAGACGACACACACACACACACACACAGATACGAAACACACAAAGAGACTTAATTCAGTAGTTTTTTTCAGTAAGGACACTCGATATCCTAAAAGTGTTTGATTCAAACTTTTACCTTGAGAATCGATGTTGTTGGGTCCCAGTCCACCAGCCTGAATGGTGGAAATCCACTAGCTCAGTATTGGGGGCTTAGTTCACCAGCCTGAATGGTGGAAATCCACTAGCTTAGTATTGGGGTCTCAGTCGACCAGCCTGAATGGTTGAAATTCACTAGCTCAGAATTGGGGTCTTAGTCCACCAGCCTGAATGGTTAAAATTCACTAGCTCAGAATTGGGGTCTTAGTCAGTGTTCAGATTGGAGCGTTGGGGTCCGACTATCTGGGCTTTATTTGTCAAGGTCTGAATGCTAAGCGATGGACATGAGCTCGATTGGGACCCCATTGGGGTCTTAGTCAAGCAGCCTGAATGGTTGAAATCCACTAGCTCAGAATTGGGGTCTTAGTCCACCAGCCTGAACGGTGGAAATTCACTAGCTCAGAATTGGGGTCTTAGTCAACCAGCCTGAACGGTGGAAATTCACTAGCTCAGAATTGGGGTCTTAGTCCACCAGCCTGAAAGGTTGAAATTCACTAGCTCAGGAGTGGGGTCTTAGTCAGTGTTCAGCTTGGAGCGTTGGAGTCCGATTATCAGGGCTTTATTTGTCGAGGTCAGAATGCTAAGTGATGGACATGTGCTTGATTGGGACCCCATTGTGAAAATGGAAAACAAAAAACAAAAATATATTGTTGGTATGTGTGTAGAGCATGGCATGGTTACCGCTAGGGCAACAGTCTAACCGTTGACGGTTTTAGGTATCCGTGAATAAGTTCTAAGGTGATAGCGGAAGCTGAGACAAATTTTTGGAGGTGCCAACCTCACCTGCCCAGAGTCTCAGGCAAGTGAGCCTAAACTTGAAAAAGTTGAAATTGGCTCAGATTTTCTAAACTGAGCTGAGACAATGAATAGATACTATTGGGAAGGTGATTGGAGACGCTAGGCATCCCTGAACAAGTGTTAAATTGAGAGAGGACTTTGGACCAGTATTTGGGGGTGCCCACCCACCCAGAGTCTCCGGCAGGTGACCCAAAATTTAAAAAACACACAGAGACGACAGACACAAAGAGACGAATCACTCACAGAGAGGACAAACACACAGAAACGACACATAGACACGACACATGCACAGAGACGATACACACACACACAGAGTCAACACACACAGAGAGACGAGACACACACAGAGAAATGACAGACACACATAGAGACAACACACACACAGAGACAACATCCACACAGAGACGACACACACACACAGAGTGACGACTGATACATAGAGACGACACACACACAGAGACGACAAACACACAGAGACGACACACATAGAGAGACGACACACACACAGAGACGACACACATAGAGAGACGACACGCACACAGAGACGACAAACACACAGAGACGACACACACACGCAGATAAGAAACACACAAAGAGACTACACACGCATAGAGAGCACACACACATAGAAACGACACACACACACAGAGACGACACACACATAGAGACAACACAGACACAGAGATGACAGACACACAGATACGAAACTCCCAAAAAGACGACACATTCACAGAGACGACACAGACACACAGAGTCCACTCACACACAGAGAGGACAAACACACAGAGACGACAGACACAAAGAGACGAATCACACACAGAGAGGACAAACACACAGAAACGACACATAGAGACGACACATGCACAGAGACGATACACACACACAGAGTCAACACACACAGAGAGATGAGACACACACACAGAAATGACAAACACACATAGAGAGGACACACACAAAGATACGTCACACACACACAGATACAAAAGACACATAGAGACGACACACACATAGAGACAACACAAACACAGAGACAACATCCACACAGAGACGACACACACACACACACACACCCAGACGCCGGTGGGGGGCATTCCGGCGCGCCGGAGGGGGCCATTCCTGTCGACTTTTGGAGGGTGTTTCCCCATTTTTCGATAATCAGGCAATTTTCTCAAGCTCTTTTCTCAAGCCCATAGCTTTTGACTGAAAACACTAACATCAAAACTTAAACGGTCAGAAACTCCGTGCGTGTGTCGTCTCTTTGTGTGTTTCGTATCTGTGCTTGTGTCGTCTCTTTGTGTGTTTCTTATCTGCGTGTGTGTGTTGTCTCTATGTGTTTGTCGTCTCTGTGTGCGTGTTGTCTCTCTATGTGTGTCGTCTCTGTGTGTTTGTTGTCTCTGTGTGTGTGTCGTCTCTATGTGTAAGTTGTCACTTTAAGTGTGTCGTTTCTGTGTGTGTGTCGTCTCTCTATGTGTGTCGTCTCTGTGTTTTTCGTCTCTCTGTGCGTGTCGTCTCTATGTGTAAGTCGTCACTTTGAGTGTGTCGTCTCTGTGTGTGTTGTCTCTTTGTGGACGTTGTCTCTGTGTGTGTGTGTTGTCTCTATGTGTGTGTCGTCTATATGTGTGTTTCGTATCTGTGTGTGTGACGTCTCTTTGCGTGTGTCGTCTCTATGTGTGTTTGTCATTTCTGTGTGTATGTCTCGTCTCTCTGTGTGTGTTGACTCTGTGTGTGTGTGTATCGTCTCTGTGCATGTGTCGTTTCTGTGTGTTTGTCCTCTCTGTGTTTGATTCGTCTCTTTGTGTCTGTCGTCTCTTTGTGTTTTTTAAATTTTTGGGTCACCTGCCGGAGACTCTGGGCGGGTGGGTGCCCCCAAATATTATCCCAAATTCCTCTCTCAATTTAGCACTTGTTCACGGATGCCCAGCGTCTCCAATCACTTTCCCAATAGTATCTATTCATGGTCTTAGCTCAGTTTAGAAAATCTGAGCCAATTTCCACTTTTTCAAATTTAGGGTCACTTGCCTGAGACTCTGGGCAGGTGAGGTGGGCACCTCCAAAAATTTGTCCCAACTTCCAGTCTAGCCTTGGAACTTATTCACGGATACCTAAAACCGTCAACGGTTAGACTGTTGCCCTAGCGGTAACCATGCCATACTCTACACACATACCAACAATATATTTTTGTTTTTTGTTTTCCATTTTCACAATGGGGTCCCAATCGAGCTCATGTCCATCGCTTAGCATTCAGACCTTGACATATAAAGCCCAGATAGTCGGACCCTATCGCTCCAATCTGAACACTGACTGAGACCCCAATTCTGAGCTAGTGAATTTCAACAATTCAGGCTGGTGGACTAAGACCCCAATTCTGAGCTAGTGAATTTCCACCATTCAGGCTGGTCGACTGAGACCCCAATTTTGAGCTAGTGAATTTCCACCCTTCAGGCTGGTGGACTTTGACCCCAATACTGAGCTAGTAGATTTACACCATTCAGGCTGGTGGACTAAGACCCAAATACTGAGATAGTGGATTTCCACCATTCAGGCTGGTGGACTTGGACACAACAACATCGATTCTCAAGGTAAAAGTTTGAATCAAACACTTTTAGGATATCGAGTGTCCTAACTGAAAAAAAAACTACTGAATTAAAAAATAAATTAAATTGATCATACGACCTAAATTATTTCATCAGATACGCCAGCACTCATAAACGATCCTTTTTGAAATTCTGCTAACAACATAGATGCTCAAGGTAAAAGTTTGAATCAAACACTTTTAGGATATCGAGTGTCCTTACTGAAAAACTACTGAATTAAAAAATAAATTAAATTGATCATACGACCTAAATTATTTCATCAGATACGCCAGCACTCATAAACGATCCTTTTTTGAAATTCTGCTAACAGCATAGATGCTCAAGGTAAAAGTTTGAATCAAACACTCTTAGGATATCGAGTGTCCTTACTGAAAAACTACTGAATTAAAAAATAAATTAAATTGATCATACGACCTAAATTATTTCATCAGATATGCCAGCCCTCATAAACGATCCTTTTTTGAAATTCTGCTAACAACATCGATGCTCAAGGTAAAAGTTTTAATCAAACACTTTTAGGATATCGAGTGTCCTTACTGAAAAACTACTGAATTAAAAAATAAATTAAATTTATCATACGAACTAAATTATTTCATCAGATACGCCAGCCCTCATAAACGATCCTTTTTGAAATTCTGCTAACAACAGCGATGCTCAAGGTAAAAGTTTTAATCAGACACTTTTAGGATATCGAGTGTCCTTACTGAAAAACTATTGAATTAAAAAAATAAATTAAATTGATCATACGACCTAAATTATTTCATCAGATACCCCCTCCAAAATACCTTGTTCTTTATGTTAGAGTTTGACTTTTCATCCCCAATTAAATTAAAAAATAAGCATTTTCAACTAGAAATAAGGAGCATCGTTAAAAACTAAGATGAATGGAAATTATCTTCGATTCTGAGCATTTTTGTTTCCCCTCCAAAATTGACCCCCCCCCCCTCCCCTGCCCTCAGAAATGGGGGAAGGAGGGGCCTCTGAGCCTTGCCCTTGAGGCAGATCCCGTTTATTTTCGATTCTGAGTATTTTTTGTTTTCCCTCCAAAATTGACCCCCCCCTCCCCTGCCCTCAGAAATGGGGGAAGCAGGGGCCGCTGAGCCTTCCCCTTGAGGCAGATCCTGTTTATTTTCGATTCTGAGTATTTTTGGTTTTCCCTCAAAAATTGACCTCCCCCCTCCCCTGCCCTCAGAAATGGGGGAAGGAGGGGCCTCTGAGCCTTCCCCTTGAGGCAGATCCCATTTATTTTCGTTTCTGAGTATTTTTTGTTTTCCCTCCAAAATTGACCCCCCCCCCCTACCCTGCTCGCAGTAATGGTGGAAATAAGGGCCTCTGAGCCTTGCCCTTGAGGCAGATCCCATTTATTTTCGATTCTGATTATTTTTGGTTTTCCCTCCAAATTTTACCCCCCCCCCTCCCCTGCCCTCAGAAATGGGGGAAAGAAGGGCCTCTGAGCCTTGCCCTTGAGGCAGATCCCATTTATTTTTGATTCTGAGCATTTTTGGTTTTCCCTCCAAAATTGACCCCCCCCCCCTCCCCTTCTTGTTTAAAATTTTTTATTTTAGTCAATCCTTAATATGATCAAATTCGCAAATCCTACACTCCAATTCGCAAATCTCATTACCCCTTTTTAACTGTCAATCAAACAATTCTGATTGTAGTGTCCCGACCTACATTCTATGAAATTCATATAAAAAAAAAAAACAAAAAAAAAACACAGTTTCTTGTCCCGTTCATATTGTATACACGTTTGACCATATTCTTGTAGGCGTGAATGTACGATTAGACTGTACGCTTGAAAGTGCCTAATAGATAGTGAATGTACGCTTGAATGTACGCTTGATAGTGCATACTAGGTAACTACTGGTATTAGGCTTTTATTTTGTGATAGACGCTTGCATTTTCATAACGACTTTAATTCAAATATACTTAGATATTCTGTTCTTAGTGTTGCAGATCTTGATAAAGAAGATCTTTGTTTGTTTCCAGGCTTCCCCCCTCTTATTTTACAGTAATTTTCTTATGTTATGTCTAGTCTAAAGTGTATTGTCTTTTTAAAAAGTGACGGGAAAATTGTTTTACATACGCACCATAGTGTTTCCTTGGATTTAACCGATAATTTAAGGATTTGGAACATTTCTTCCTGTGAACATCGCCGTATTAATCATCGGTGTATGGTTTTGGTCCTTGCTTGAATTTCATTAGTTACCCTCGAACACTTTCATACTGAATTTGCAAGAAAATAAACTAAATTAAACTCTGCTCGAATTACTGATTTTGAAGGGTTTTGTACTCCTCTAGAGGTTACTGGCTTAGAGCGGCCCTTGGAAAGTTTAAATTTATAATAAGGTATGTTTATTTTTTATTAAGATTTCCTATTTTTCCGCCGAGAAAATCCTTTAAACTAGGATCTTTATATATTTAGTGGTTTTGATTTAGCCTTTCTTTCATGGATAAATCTTCCTTGTTCGTAATTATCAAATGTTTGCACCGAAGTATTTCCTTCCGAATAGTCATTTATTTCCTCACTGGTTATTTCGTCCTTGGGTTGTAATTGAGGCTCTGATAATCTCAATTCTGTGTCTGTTCCTGCGTTACCAGGACCATTCCCCTCACTCGAAGTCGTAATGTAAGGCTGGTTTATACTTTCCAAATTGTTTTCATTTATTTGGTTTAATAAACTCCTCTTTAAATTACATTGCCAAATATTATGGGGAATGTTTTCCTCTGTCTGTGTTTTATTCATTTGCTCCCCTTCAATTTCGTCTGGTATAGGATCTAAGGGCCTGCCATCTATTCTTGACCTTTGTTGTGCTATCTCGGGGTTCATGGTTAAAGACCTTTCGTGGTCGTGTATATTTTCAATTTTTCTTATATTTAATATCCAACGTTTTCAAGTTTTTAACTCCTGTAGCGAAAAGACGTTTTTATATAATTCCGATAACACTAGATAAGGACCTGTATGAATAATCTTTTGATGAACTTTCTTGGATGACATACACTAAAATATTAGGGAAGATTTCCATTTCCAATATTTTTTTTGTTTTATTGTGCCGCTTGACCTTTTCGGGCCCTTTTTAATTCATTCATACATATTTGTCGGCTGACAAATACCTCTTGAACGAGATTAGATACCCATTCATCTTCTGAACAGAACCCATCCTGTGGTATCATACAAACTTAGCTCCATTGTTGCTCACCTTCTCTCATGATCATGATACTATTCAAATAACCCGAGCTATTTTCCATCCAATCTATTTTGAAAAATTAATTTAAAAAACACTTTCCGAAAAATAAGTTTTTCAAAGAAAAGTAAAGGCCATTTTAAATTTAAAAGCAAAATATTTTTTTTTCGTTTTAAGCTTGATTTTCATATTCAATCTAAGCATTACTTGCTTTAAGATCTATTTATTCATTAAAAAAAATTTTTTTTAAAACGTTAAAAAAAACTTTCCGAAAAATAAGTTTTCAAAGAAAAGTAAAGGCCATTTTAAACTTAAGCTCAGCAGATACAAATACCACTTAAAATTCAAACTCAAAACGACCAGCAATTACTATTAAAGAATAAATATTAAAGTAAAGTAGGTCTTAAAGTAAGTAATGCTTAGATTGAGTATGAAAATCAAGCTTAATACGAAAAGAAATCTGTTGCTATTGAAGTATAAATGAAACTTAAAACGAACAGAAATTAAATAAACAATCAATGCAAACAAACATACAATAGATTTTAATGTAAATAAATAAATAAATCTTAAAACGAGTGAAAATCAAATTGAATATGCAAATCAAGCTTGAAACGAACACAAATTACTACAAACAAGAGTTTGGGTATCGCCTCCTTCTCTCACTCTAAAAATCTAAAACCTACTGCGTCATTGGCGCTTTACTGAAAACCAATTTTATTACAAAAATATTTTTTTGTACTTAATATTGAAAATAAATATTAAAATTATAGTAAAATTTTGAGCTGATGAGCTTTCAGCAATTAATAATCTACTTAATTTCAGCATTAATTTATTAGTTGTTTCTAAAGTTCTTCAAGACGAATATAGTTTCAATACAAACAAGAGTTTGGACACTGCCAACTTCCTTAACTGTAAATAAAAACCAAAAGCCTACTGCGTCATTGGCGCTTAACTGAAAAAGAGTTATAATACAAATATTTTCTTTTACAGTTCTTACAGCATTGAAAATAAAAATAAATTACAGTGAAATAAATTATTGAATTGATGGATCTTTCAACAATTAATATCATTATACATCAAATATTCAATTCTATGTTGTTTATACTTTCCAAAACTGTTCAAGACGCATAGTTTTCAGTAAAGCGCCAATGACGCAGTAGGTTTTGGACTTTTACAGTGAGAGAAGGAGGTGATACCCAAACTCTTGTTTGTAGTGATTTTTGTTCGTTTCAAGCTTGATCTGCATATTCAATTAAAGTTTCACTCGTTTTAAGATTTATTTATTAATTTACATTAATATCTATTGTATGTATTGTTTGCATTGATGTTTATTTAATTTCTGTTCGTTTTAAGTTTCATTTATACTTTAATAGCAAAATATTTTTTTTCATTTTAAGCTTGATTTTCATATTCAATCTAAGCATTACTTGCTTTAAGATCTATTCATTCATTTATATTATTACTTGTTGTGTGTTTTGCTATGATTGTTTATTTAATTTCTGTTCGTTTGGGTTTCATTTATTCTTTAATAGTAATTTCTGGTCGTTTTGAATTTAAATTTTAACATATATTTGTATATTCTTATCTTACTTCTAAAATGGCCTTTACTTTTCTTTGAAAAACTTATTTTTCGGAAAGTTTTTTTTTTAAATTAAATTTTGTTCGTTTTCGATTGCAAAAAGTTTCAAGTTTTTAAAAATTCCTCATTTCAAAATCAAAATTTTTTAAAAGAATCATCAAAGTATCAAAACTGGTATCAAAGTAACAACATCAAAGTGAAAAACGGGTTTGTGTCAGAACTAGACCTTTAAATTCCCAATCAAATGAGCCCTCTATGAAGTTTATACAATCATCCTTTCATAAGAACCATACATGCCCCCAGGGCATAACTAACAACACCTGCCCCCGGGCTCTGGGGGGTTGTGTCGACACCGGAATTTTTATTATGTGATCTTTGAACTATTTTTAACAAAAAAGCTATCTCAAAATTTTATCGGATGCATTTGGGAAGAAGGACATGGGGGGATGGTTACCATCAAATATCTTTTGAAGCTTAAAAAGTGAACTAGAACTTTCAATTTCCAATCAAATGAGCCGTCCCTGAAGTGGGGGGAGTGTCCTGCTCAAAGATATATTTTCCAGAGCTTTCAACTACGTTGAACAAAAGGGCTATCTCCAAATTTTGATTGGATGTGTTTGGGGAAGTGGTGGGCGTGGAAGGGGTGTTAGTTGCCTTCCAATCATTTTCGACTATTAAAAAGGACACTAGCCATTTAAATTTCCAATCGAATGAGTCCTCTTTGAAGTTTCTACGACAGTGCTTTCTATAAATACCTTATATGCCCCCAGGACATAACTTAAAACCCTTGCCTTGAGGGCTGCGGCGGGGGTTGTCATCCTCAAAGACCTAATTTCCAGAATTTTCCACTACGTTGAATAAAATGGCTATCTAAAAATTGTTATTGGATGTGTTTCGGGAAAAGGTGGGCGTGAGAAGGGGTTAGTTGCCATCCAATCACTTTCGACTATTAAAAAGGGCACTATCCCTTTGAATTTACAATCAAATGAGCCCTTTTTGAAGTTTCTACGACAAAGTTTTCTATAAAAAAAACTTATATGCCCCCAGGGCATAACTTACAACCCTTGCCTTGAGGGCTGGGGGGGTTGTCATCCTAAAAGACCTAATTTTCAAAATTTTCAACTACGTTGAATAAAATGGTTTTCTCAGAATTTTCATTGGATGTGTTTGGGGAAAAGGTGGGCGTGAGAGGGGGGTTAGTTTTTCCCTTATCACTTTTGACTATTAAAAAGGGTACTATTCCTTGCAGCTTTTGATCGAATAAGCCCTTTTTGAAGTTTCTATGACAACGCTTTCTATAAAAAAAACTTATATACCCCCAGAGCATAACTTACAATCCTTGCCCTGAGGGCTTTGGGGGGTGGGGGGAGTGTCCTTCTCAAAAACATAATTTTTAAATGGAAATCAACTACGTAGGACAAAATGGCTCTCTCAAACTTTTGATTGGATATGTTTGGGGAAATGGTGGGCCTGGGAGGGGTTTTAGTTGCCTTCCAATCAGTTTTAAATCTTAAAAAGGGCACTAGAACTCTCGATTTCCAATCGAATGAGCCCTCCTTGAAGTTTATACAACGACCCCTTCCATATGAAGTGCCTCTGGAAAAAAATAATAAATAAATAATAAAACATTGGAGCCGTATGCCCTTTACTATGGGCAACGCCCCCAGGGCATAACTTTCAAAGCCTGTCTCCGTGCCCTGGGGGGTTTTGTCGACATGAGAGTTTTCTTTATCTAACCTTTTAACTATTTTTAACAATATGGCTATCTTAAAATTTTTATCTGATGCATTTGGGCCAAAAAGGGCGTGGGGGGGACTAGTTGTCCTCCGATCACTTTTGATTCGTAAAAGGTGAACTAGAACTTTCACTTTCCAAACCGATGAGCCCTCTCTGAAGTTTATGCGAGCAGCCCTTCCATAAGAACCACATATACTCCCAGGGCATAACTTACAACGCCTGTCCTCGGGCTCTGGAGGGTTGTGTCGACACAAGAAATTTTTTTATCTGACCCTTGAACTATTATTAACAAAATGGATATCTCAAAATTTTTATCTGCGGCATTTGGGGGAAAAAGGACGTGGGGGGGACTAGCTGCCCTCCGATTACTTTTGACTTTTGAGAAGTGAACAACAACTTTCAATTTCCAATCAAATGAGCCCTCTATGAAGTTTATACGAGCATCCCTTTCCATAAGGACCATATACCCCCAGGGCATAACTTACAACACTTACCCCCGGGCTCTCGGGGGTTGTGTCGACACCGGTGTTTTAATCAAAATTTTGAACTATTTATAACAAAATGTCTATCTCAAAATTTTTATCTGATGCATTTGGGGGAAAGGGGTGGGGGGAGGAGGCTAGCTGTCCTTTGATCACTTTTGACTTATAAAAAGTGAACTAGAACTTTCAATTTCCAATCAAATGAGCCCTCTTTGAAGTTTATACGAGACCCTTACATAAGAACCTTATATGCCCCCAGGGCATAACTTACAACGCCTGCCCGCGGGCCCTGTGGGGCTGTGTCGACACTGGAGTTTTTGTTATCTGAACTTTGAACTATTTTTAACAAAATATCTATCACAAAATTTTTATTTGATACATTTGGGAAAAGGGGGGGGGGGCTAGCTGCCGTTCGATCACTTTTGAATTATAAAAAGTGAACTAGAACTTTCGATTTCCAATCAAATGAGCCCTTTTTGAAGTTTATTCGAGCATCCTTTCCATAAGAACCTTATGTGCCCACAGGGCATAACTTACAACGCCTGTCCCTGAGACCTGAGGGGTTGTCGACATTTTTTAACAAAACGGCTGTCTCAAAAAGTTTATCTGATGCAATGGCTACCTCAAATTTTTATCAGATATATTTTTGGAGAAAGGGCTTGGGGGGGGGGGGCTAGTTGCCTTTGACTCACAAAAGGGCACTAGAACTCTCCAATTCCAATCGAATTAGCCCCCTTTGAAGATTATACGACGATCCTTTCTATATGAATTGCCTCTGGGAAAAAATAAATGGAGTGTGGAGAGGAAGCTAGCTTGCCTCCGATCACGTTTTACTCTTAAGAAGTGAATTACAACTTTCAATTTCCAATCAAATTAGCCTTTATGAAGTTTATACGAGCATCCCTTCCATAACAACCATATATGCCCCCAGAACATAACTTACAACGCCTACCCCCGGGCCCTGGGGGGCTGTGTCGACACCGAAGTTTTTTTGTCTGAACTTTGAACTATTTTTAACAAAACTATTATCTAAAAATTATCATATGATGCATTTAGGACGTGGAGGAGGGGGCTAGTTGCCCTTCGATCTCTTTTGACTCTTAAAAAGTGGACGAGAACTTTCAATTTCCAATCAAATGAACCCTCTCCTATGTTTATGCGAGCACCCCTTCCATAAAAACTATATATGCCCCCAGAGCATTACTTACAACGCCTGCCTCCGAGCCCTGGGGGGTTGCTTCGACACAGGAGTTTTTCTTATCTGACCTTTGAACTATTTTTAATGAAATGACTATTTAAAAAAAATTCTATTGGATAGGCTTGGGGAAAAAATGGTGTGTCTTGGGGTTAATTGCCCTCGGATATCTTTTGACTCTTAAAAAGCGAACTAGAACTTTCAATTTCCACTCAAATGAGCCCTCTCTGAAGTTTATACGAGCATCCCTTTCATAAGAACCATGAACGCCCCCAGGAAAAAACTTACAACACCACTCCAGTGTTGACACAGGAGTTTTTGTTATCTAATTTATAAACAACTTTTTTAAAAACTGGCTATCTCAAAATTTGTACCGGATGGTTTTAGGGAAAAAAGGGCGTGGGGGGGACTAGTTGCCCTTAAATCTCTTGACTCTTAAAAAGTGAACTAGAACTTTCAATTTCCAATCAAATGAGCCCTCTATGAAGTTTGTACGAGTATCCCTTTCATTAAAACCATACATGCCTTTAGGGCATAACTTAGAACGCCTTCTCCTAGGCCCAGGGGGGAGGGTTGTATTGACACCGGATTTTTTCTTATCCGACCTTTGTACTATGTTTTTTAACAAAATGTCTATCTCAAAATTTTCATCAGATAGGTTTGGAAAAAGAAGGCGAGGGGGGGGGCTAGTTGCCCTCGGATCTCTTTTCACTATTGAAAACTGAACTTGAACTTTCAATTTCCAATAGAACGATTTCTCTCTGAAGTTTATACGAGCATTCCTTTCATTAGAACCATATATAACCCAGGGCATAACTTACAACGCCTGCCCCCAGGCCCTGGAGGGTTGTGCCGACACCTGATTTTTTTTTTATCTGACTTTTGAATTTTTTTTAACTTAATGGATATCTCAAAATTTTTGTCGATTGCAGTCGGGAAAAAAGGGGCGTGGGGGCGGGCTAGTTGCCCTCCAATCTCTTTTGACTCTCAAAAACTGAACTATTAATTTCAATTTCCAATCAAATGAGCCCTCTCTGAAGTTTTTACGAGCATCCCTTCCATAAGAACTATATATTCCCGCAGGGCATAACTTACAACCTCTGCCCTCGGGTCCTGGGTGGCTGTATCAACCCCGGAGTTTTCGTTATATGGTCTTTGAACTATTTAAAAAAATATAGCTATCTCAAAGTTCTTATCACATGGGTTTGAGAAAAAAAGCGTGGAGGGGGGGGGGAGGCGCCATCTAATCTCTTTTGACTGTTCAAAAATGAACTAGAACTTTCAATTTTCAATCAAATGATCCCTCTTTGAAGTTTTTACGAGCATCCCTTCCATAAGAACCATATATGCCCCAGAGCATAACTTACAACGCCTGCCCCCGGGCCCTGAGGGGTTGTGTCGACACCGGAGTTTTTGTTATATGATTTTTGAACTATTTTTAACAAAATAGCTATCTCAAATTTTTTATCGGATACATTAGGGGAAAAAGGGCGTGGAGGGGAGCTATGTGGACTCTGGTGGATGTTGATGACTTAGACATGGACTATAACTTTCAATTTCCAATCAAACGAGCCCTCTCTGTATTTTATACGAGCATTGCTTCCATAATAATCAAATATACACCAAGGGCATAACTTATAACCCCTGCCCTGAAGACTGAGGGGGGAATTTCCATCTCAAAGATACAATTTCCTGAACTTACAACTACGTTGAACAAAATGGCTATCTCAAAATTTTGATTGGATGTGTTTGGGGAAATAGTGGGCGTGGAAGAGGTTTTAGTTGCCTTCCAATCACTTTCGACTATTAAAAAGGACACTAGCTATTTAAATTTCCAATCGAATGATCCATTTTTGGAGTTTCTACAACGCTTTCTATAAAAACCTTATATGCCCCCAGGGCATAACTTACAACCCTTGCCCTCAGGGCTATGGAGGGGAGGGGGTTGTCATCCTCTAAGACCTAGTTTCCAGAATTTTAAACTACGTTGAACAAAATGGTTATCTCAAAATTTTGATTGGATATGTTTGGGGAAAAGGTGGGTGTGAGAGGGGGGTTAGTTGCCCTCCAATCACTTTCGACTATTAAAAAGGGCACTAGCTCTTTGAATTTCCAAATGAATGAGCCCTTTTTGAAGTTTCTACGACAAAGCTTTCTATAAAAAGCTTGTATGCCCCCAGGGTATAACTTAGAACCATTATCCCGAGGGCTGTGGGGGGAGTGTCCTCCTCAAAAACATAATTTCTATGTAGAAATCAACTAATTAGAACAAAATGACCATCTCAAAATTTTGATTGGATGTGTTTGGGGAAATGGTAGGCGTGGAAGCGGTGTTAGTTGCCTTCCAATCACTTTTGACCCTTAAAAAGGAAACTAGAACTCTCAATTTTCAATCGAATGAGCCCCCTTTGAAGTTTATAAGACGACCCCTTCCATATAAAGTGCCTCTGGGAAAAAAAATAACAAATAAAGTAATGAAAGATTGGAGCCGTATGGCCTTTACTATATGCAACGCTATAGCGTTGCCTCTGAAAAATATCTCCGTAAAGACGAAAAATTTAATCCGTCATCATTTAAAAGTATCTAAAAATGGGTTGTATCTAATTACTCTAATTACTAATTTCGGTACTCGAGAAAACCAATAAAGCATTGCAAATGACATAAAAGTGTCTCCCTGCATACAGGGTAGAAGTTGGAACATTCCTTGCTAGAACCGTTTAGCTAGGAAAACAGAAGTAAATAGTATGTGTAGAAAAAAACCTCTGTTGATGCATCACTTCAACACTACAACCGGCAAAGAACTTAAGAACCAAATATACGAAGTCACAAGAATCAAATATATTTTTCTTATTAGAAAATGTCAATGGATGCTCTGAGTTAAATAATGGCGGATAATATCACACTAGGCTATCTATTTTATTATTTGATTTGCAAAGGGTCTCGATATTTTTAGACACCCTTAAAATTTTTTTTTTGTTAGGGTACTCAAAAAATAGGGAAAATTTTGCTATCAAATATCAAAAAATAATTTTAGTATTTCATAACTTAGTGAATTTTATAGTTTGCCTTTATTAATTTGCTAGTTTACCAGAAAAGGCATCCGCCAACCCTTTGGAAGACGATAAACATTCTGAAAGTGCGATATTTCATGATATTTAAGGAAAATGTGGTTCACTTCTGTAAAAAATGACAACTTTTCTTTTAACCTCTCTCTTTCTTTGGAAAGTCATCTCAGTAATCTAATGAACTGGGATCGCTTTATTAGTTTAAAAATAAAATTACCAAATATCCGCCAGGAGTAAATAATGATTATCAGAAGCGTGATCTCCGCAAATTTTCGACGGAAAATCGTGCGTCTCCATAACTTGACTCCTCTTGTAATATTATTACCCTGTCTTTGTTTTGCAGACAAGTCTGCTTTCACTTTAATAGCTCCTTTCATAATAATAACAACAGGAGAATTCATAGTAATTGTTAGCAAAGTAGAAAACTTATATTTTAGCAACATTGTGTTAACAAGTTGGAAAGCTCAGCTTTGTGACATCAGACAATGCCACGCCCCTAGACTTCAGGCATCCAAAGTATTCTAAAATTTATTTTTTGAGCATATTTCCGTGGTCTAAAAATTTCTGAACAAGTATGGTTCCAAACCTAGAAGGTGGGGGATGACATCAGTTGCAGTAAATTAAACTACCAAATTCAAGGGTATATTCTTGACTAGTCAAATCTCTCCAACTTCCAAATCTCTCCCACAAGTTTTATCAAGTCCTATTTGCCCAAATCTATCCCAAGAAAGAGTTTCTCTGAAGAGTAACCACCCCCTCCCTCGTTAACTAGTTATAAGAAATTGTTGGTATTTAACAAGTTCTTTTAGCAATAAAGTCATAAATTTTTTTTTAGGTCAGTAATGAAGTACGTACAGTGGTTAATGCAGGAGTCAACACTCTATAAAAAACGACCAAGTCTTTAAGGAATATAAAATTCTTTTGGCAACACACTTCCTAGGAATGTTTTGAAGGGACACAGTTTCTCAGAAGAAGACAATCCAAACTCCCACTGGTCAACAACATGTTTAGAATCAGGTCGATCCCAGAATCAGAGTCCTTTTTGAGTGGAAGAGGGTTCAAATTCAGAATCCAGAGTGCTCCCATACACCTAACTGACATATTTTAACAGTTATGCATGAGCATGCTCTCGGGGTTGAAATTATTGACGGGATGGAGGACATTCTGGGCTCATAGGAGCTGCAGGAGCAAAAGCTACAAATGGAGCCTGAGTACCTGGACCCCTGTAATCCATATGTATAATACGACTTCTTGGAGTTACTATTTTTACTATTTTTTGCCTCATTCTTTTATTCTTGTGTTATATTTATCTACATCTCGGTAGCGATGTCTTTTAAGCTTCAGCTATTTCCCTAATTGGTATTCGTACAGAAACTGAATTAAGTACACACTGTAACGAAAACAAACAGTTTCTTGATTTAAAAGGTCTTTCTTGTATTGAAGGTACGTAGGGATAGAAGCCATGCCGATAATTAGGCTACACCTCTGAGAGCTAAGTATAAGTCTTGCAATTGTGTAAATTATGAAGTTCATTATGAAGAATGTTCTCCGTGACTTTAAATGCTTATATCAGATTTTTTCTTAGTTTTCTAGCGTATGTGCGGTCCTACTATCTCTTGCCCGAAAAAATGGGACAGTACCAGCCTATTTTTGTTTCCAAAGTAAAGTTCTGGTCTATTATTTACTCTTAGGCCTGTGAAAAGATGCGAAAAGGTGGCTTTTATGTTTCTTTCCTAAAACAATTGAACATAAGGTATAGCTCACATACTGAGCTCGTTATTTGGTAATTTCACCAGTTGTAGCAAAGCATTAGTAAGGGTGTTGGAAAAAGTCAACATCAAATTCAGTCAATAGAACCGTTTTTTGAAGGCAGGCTTAGGAGCTTGAGACATGTTGGGACACCGCTTGAAGCTACTAAGAGAACACTATTTAGGGCATACCGATAGGTTGTCCATTTTCGGGAATCATGTACACCAGGGGACACGTGATGCAAGGACACACGTTGAGGCGGATGGATGTCATGTGTGACGAAATAAGTGTCGCTCCGGGATTTAAATTAGGTGGCATACAGTAGGCAGCCCTGGGGTTGCATACCGACTATTTAATTTGGACGAGTCAAACTGTCGGTGTAAAGCAGTGGAACTTTAAGGTAATAGATTCAGTGAACATCGAGTTTATTCAAATCTTAATAGCTTGCTACTTTTTGTTCATCTAACTGTTGTTGACTGCTTTATGAACAGTCAGTTTCCCGGGTAATGATCGGGAAGTAAAGAGCAGCCCTTGTCAATACTAACTGAAATTCAAAATAAAAGAAGTATGACAATGCCTTGTTAAAAGTAGAATCTACTTTTCATGCTGATTCCAATTTATCAGATCTATTAAGTTTAAACTTATGTACAGGATTATAAGAGATTAAAGAAAACTCCAAAAAGAGGCTTGATTCCAACAAAAATCCCACCAACAAATTTGTTATGTCTGAGAATAACAAAAGGGAGATATCAGGTGATACGAAAATACAATATTTCATTATTTTCTCGTGAAGGAATGTCATGGTTGTGTGTTTATTTTGTTTTTCGTTTTTGTGCTGTTGTTGTCTTATTTTAAGGATTGATCCTATTCAACCAGGGCTCGTAGAACATCAATATAGGACTAATTCAGTATAAAATTTAAAGTTTTTGTGATTTTTTAATTAGCAAAAGAAACCGTACTATGACAAAGCGCCGTTTTAAGGTATTTTGAGCCTCAAAAAATTATATTGGCTCGAGTAGGGTTAAAATACATTCAGGCATATTTCTGAGGTAACCAATCAGTTTAAATTTTGAAAATTGGGTATTAAGCCTACCCGTTTCTGAGGCCATGCTGCCACGCGTTGCCACATTCATCGTTACACATTTATGCAGTTCATAGAAAATGAACGTTTATTAAAGAAGCTTTGTGAGTTTTGATCTGAGACTCCTTTCAATTTAATTATTTTTAGGGGCAGGGGGGGGGGGGTTAAAAAGCTTCAAAGCATGTGTCTACAAGGCCTAAACTTTTCAACTATCCATGAAGTGTTCTTCAGATCAACGGGGACGGATATGATTTACATAAACTTCGTTCATTTGGAGTAAAATCTTTTCAAAGGGCAAATCCCATAACTTTCATGAATATTATGCGTTATTGTGCAATCAATAAACCATGGCTGTGCAGTCTATATAAAAAAATATATTACCGATTGAGGGCATCCATTCTTGAAGCATTGCCATAAGCAGACACTTAAAGACACTTGTTTTCATGAAAATGAGAAATAAAACTTCATTACAAAGTATAGATATGGTAATTTTTTATGGGGCAATGGACAACTTCCCCCCTTAAATCCCAGGTTGCCCCCCCCCCCCCAAGCTGAAATTTAGTTTCTTCAAAATCTTATCAAAACTAAGAAAAGCCTGCATAATTCAAGCACCCACAGGAACCAGTCAGTTTTCCATAGTATAGCTTTGCCTTTATGGCACTATATGGCTCATTTACCAATTTTCACTGTCATTTTCACTTTATTTGAAAAATTGACTCCAACTTTGGGAGGATTTCTTCCCAAAGTTGGGAAAATCTTTTGGGAAGATTTTCTTCCCCTGGTGAGGTCTGTTCAACAGGGTCTTTGTAATACCAAAGCATATATCCGTACAAAGCACACAAAGCACAGCATATATCCGTACAATCCGTACAAAGCATATATCCGAGGTCACCGAGGAGTGGCTGAACCACAGTCTTTATCATAATCCACTAATCCATCTTTTTGACGTGTTTAATTTACATTATTACTGTCCAATTTATTGGGGCGTCATCCTTATTTCAGGCCATCGCACTTAATGATTCATCTTCCATGAAATGAATAGTACATAAAGAATCAGCAGAATTCTATATTTGGAATACTTCTGGGCGAACTTTTTGGCAGATGCTGACTCGGAAATTACAGCATTTTTTCTTAGCCAATATCTACGTAATTAATACAATTATATCAATTTTCAAATCATTGAGAGGGGGAAAAAGAGAAAAATAAATAGAGAACGAGAGGGGGGGGGGCGAAAGAGGGAGAGAGGGACACAATATTTTTTTCGGTCGGCAAGTTAAAACAGTAAAGATTTCCAAAATGTAGGTAACCTGTCACTGTCCTAACGCTCTCCCCTCCCCTAGATCAGATTTACTGATTCAGTCATGCCCTCCTTCGGATTAGAAATAGTGTTATCAAATACTGATTTCGCTTCGAAACCATGTAGTAGAAAAAAGGGTGTATATTTTCTGCTAGCATCTATACTAGTGTTTAATGCTAATTGTATGAATGGTAAGAATTCACTCCAATTTCCTCTATGTATCTCATCGTGGTAGTGAGTTAGTATTCTTTTTAAACATTTTACTTTATTTTCTGCTAATCCATTAGATTGGGGGTTTCTTGGCAATGAATGTATAATTTTGAATCCTAATTCTTTGGCTATTTCAAAGGTTTTACTTGTAAAGCATGTGGCATTATCAGAAAGTAGGATATCCATATTTCAAAAATGGAATATGATTTTTTTTATTATAAATTCCATAACTGGTTTTGACCCGAGGTCTTTGGTCTGCGCTATGACTGTTTGCTTAGTAAAATGCTCTACTGCAATAATTATATATTAGTCATCGTTAGTGCAAAGTTGTAATTTTCCCGTTATATCCATTGGACATACATTAAATGGGGGGTCAGGGGAAATACTTTCTCTCAATTTAGGATATATGTTACTACCTTTTTTCCTTCTTAAACAATTCTTTACCGCCTCCTCAACTTGGCAGTACATATTTTCAAAAACACAACTTTGTTTTAACCTATTCAAAGTTTTTAACATCTCCATGTGTGCTCTTAGTAGAAGACTCGTATACATAAGATTAATAATTCTTCTAATCATTTTTTTTTGTGGGATGATTTTAAATTGCTCCATCTGTTTCCTTTTTTCTGAATCATCTATTGCGTACAATATCCGTTTGACTAGTATCAACTGAAGATATCTTCACCATTGCGCAACGAATGGATTCCCTTCCCCTAAATTTGAAGTTTCTGGTCTGTTGCCCGAGTTTGAGCTCTGCCCGAAACGTCAAATTTTGGAAATTCTTCCTGCGGCTTACCCCTCTTGGTGCCTAGGTCTGCGGGTATCCTAGACCCAGCCCAATTATCCATGCTAGTGACTCTATCTAAAGTCCTTGTGTTTGCAAGCTCCACCACACGAGCTTATTGTGTCCATAACTGCTCGTCCCTCTTCGAGTCTGAAACCCTGGAAGTTTGGGATTCGGCCAGTTTATCCATAGTGCCAGTAACTTCTACAGTAGTTCTGATCTTTACAAGTTCCACCGTCAGAACTTGTCCTTTACAGGCTTCAATGTCACTCCTCTCTAAAATTGACCTGCTGTCGGTAACACACGCATGCGTACTGCCCTTTACTTTTGCCTCTTTCAGTTTGCCGTGGATAGACCCAGAGGTTAGGCATCTATCCCTGTACCCAGGCTTGTTCCTTCTTATAGAAGGAAACTCCTTTTCAGTATTACTACTGAATTCATACCCTTCCGATGGTTTGATAGCTCCGGGAATATTTGAGCTACCTGTATTTGACTCACATCCCTCACAGGGCCTGGTCAAACCAGTCTGGCAGTAGAGAGGGGGGTTCTACTCGTGACCCTACACCATATATGGGCATAGAACCACGTGGTTTATGGTTTTTGTCAGTGAGAATGAAAAAACAGGAACTTTGTCACATTTATGTCTGTTTTCTTGGATGGTTATGTGTGTTGGTCGATTTATTTGATGTTTTTCATGGATGTTTTATGGTTTTTGTCAGTGAGAATTTGAAAAAACAGGAACTTTGTCACATTTATGTCTGTTTGTTGTCAGTGAGAATGGAAAAACAGAAACTTTCTCACTTTAATGGATTATTGAGTCTAATGGGGGTAGGTCAATGACACTTCCTTCATGTTGTTGCTCTCAGCAAATGTTATGAGTTTCCCAGAAACAGTTAGATCACGTGTTTCCTTCTCAGCCAATCAGAGGGCTTGCTTACATAACAATTCGACCTTGAGATTTCGTATATAACGGGCATGCAATGTGATTCAATTATCAGAAAGTATTGTGACACAATTGATAAATTTGATGAATTAGAAGCCATGGCAACTTCAATTTACCATGTAAGCTCCGTTTTTATTTTCAAAATAAAATTATTTTCCTTGGTCACCCTCCAGTATATTTAGGTAAGTACCCCCCCCCTCAAACCTAACCACCTTGCAATCTTTATACTCGATGGAAAACGTAAAATATATTCTATATACCCTCGAAACCTACCCGGGGCCCCCATTGTTTTTACAATCAAATTCTCGCAAAATGAAATAATTCTCATTTCGTTAAATTCCTTCCTTCTATATTTCCAGCTAAAGCGACAACTGACTTCTCTCAATTTTTAATGAAAATGCCGTTCTGTTTTGACACAAGACTCCAGTGCGTGGTTAAAATTAGCTATCACCCCTTTTCCCTGTGTTTACAAACGCAGCGGCCAAAGTCAAAAGGAACTATTCTTCCGTCAAAATTATAACACAATGATGCAATAATTAAGCACAGACGTAATGCTCTATTTTGGGGAAGTGAAACAGATTATTTTCAAATTAAGGTCTAACAACATATTTAAGAAGTTATGTAAACGGGAGGAGAGGGGGCAACGTCTTGCTTCTAATCGTTACGTTGTAATTAAATTACTTAAAAGGGAGGGGGCAATGTCTCAATTCTAACAGCTTCGTTGTAAGTAAATTATGTAAAAGGGAGGGGGCAATGTCTCAATTCTACCGCCATCATTATAAAATGAAAACAAACTGTGCAAGGCTAGAAAGATAGGCAATCGAGGTTTTCAGTGCTTTTACGTAATTCAGTGTTTGTCTGAAAATAGCGGTCAACTAATTTTGTCTGCAAATTAGCGATAGACCTAGGGTGGGTTAATTTTCCTAAATTTAGGGGAGGGGGCGTGAATCCGTGATTTTTGATGAGGACGGGGTTAGCACTTTTAATAGTGACAAAATAGAAATGAAAAGATAATTGTTTCTTGCTTCAGTGTCTAACCATTTCTCTTCAAAATTTAGCGATTTTAGCTATAACAATTTTCCTAAATTTAGGGGAGGGGGCGTGAATCCGTGATGTTTGTTGAGGAGGGGGTTAGCACTTTTAATAGTGACAAAATAGAAATGAAAAGATAAGTGTTTCTTACTTCAGTGTCTAAACATTTCTCTTCAAAATTTAGCGATTTTAGCTATAACAATTTTCCTAAATTTAGGGGAGGGAGCGTGAATCCGTGATTTTTGTTGTGGAGGGGGTTAGCACTTTTAATAGTGACAAAAGAGAAATGAAAAGATAAGTGGTTATTACTTCAGTGTCTAACCATGTCTCTTCAAAATTTATCAAATTTAGCTATAACAATTTTCCTAAATTTAGGGGAGTGAGCATGAATCCGTGACTTTTGTTGGGGACTGGGTTAACGCTTTTAATGGCGACAAAATAGAAATAAAAGATTGTTTTTATCATAATTGTTTTCTACTTCGTTGTGTTAACCATTTCTCTGTGACATTTTAGCGATTTTAACTATAGCATTTAAATAAAAGGCACTAAGATATTTTCTTTATTGATCTGGCATGCGCTAGAATAAAAAACTGAACGTTTGTATAATAATTCTTTTATTTATTTCTGAGAAAAATTGAATTTAATATAATCAAACTATGATTTTCAGAGTTTAGGTTGCTTTCGACAAAGATTTCTCTTTACATACGGCAAATTTCCACATGGTGACTGATCCATGGCCCTTCTAAATATGATAGAAGCTACTACACCCTGCTTCAATCTCTTTCTACGTATTCAAACTGAATGTTCGTATAACAATGTTTTGAGTTATTCCTCAGAAAATTGACCCCTCCAAATATTTACTCAGAGGAGCGGGTGCTGAAATGTAAAACGTTACTTATTTGACAATCATTTTCACAGTTTTCAAGTTGGGATCTTTGAACACACTCCCTCCTTCTCAGTTTATTCTATGAAAGTGAGCTGTATTTGTTAGAGTTTCAGAAACATTACATATTTATTTAATTTAAACACTTTTTTTTCAGATATAATAATGTTTGGTGTGATTGACATAGAATATATTGGTCTGAAATATTCCTCAACTGGTATTATTTTCGAAGCAGCTTTCTTACTCATAGACAATCAACGACGTGAAATTCATTGCTATAAATGGAACACCAGATACAATATGTATAAGTACGAGAAAAACAGATGGAGTCCAACACTGAATTTTATAAATCGAAATGGCTTTTACGCTAAAACCATACGACCACATAATGAAAATAGCTATGAAATAAAACATGTACAAAAGGAAATTCAAGAAATATGCAGTTTTTTCGATGTGCAAGCTGTTTATGTTAAGGGAAACGTGCCAACTGATAAACTCTTACTAGAAAAATGTGATAAAAACATAGCATTATTCAATTTAGAAGACTTCAAATGTTAGAAATACCTGCATTCAGTACATGACCCAGAAGATGAAGTTAGATATTTCGCTCAATGGATACCGGAAAAGATACCTGACATGGAAAAATGCATCAGATATCCAAAGTCCTAAACTTGCTCCTCGTCATATCAAATGGATTAAGCTTCTTTTTTTTAAATATGTCATTATTTTTTTTTCAAATGTTTTAAATATGTTTAAGCAATAAATATCTTAAGCCTCAACCGTTTTATTCTTTAGAATAGTCCATCGCCATGAAAATTATACTTTCAGATTCAACATGTCAGTGAACACACTTTCAAGTTCAGCATCTTGGAGAACCCTAAATAGTCACCCCCTAAAAAGGTAAGTTAACCCTAAAAGGTTAAAGAATTTCCCTGAAATAACACTTTCAGATTCAGCATGTAGGAGAACCCTAAATGCTCACCCCTAAAAAGGTAAGTTAACCCTAAACGCTTAAAGAATTTCTCTGAAATCACACTTTCAGATTCAGCATGCAGGAGAACCCTAAATGTTCATCCCTAAAAAGGTAAGTTAACCCTAAACGCTTAAAGAATTGCACTGAAATCACACTTTCAGGTTAGGTTAGGTAGGACCCCGACCCACACTACCACAACCCCGAAGTAACCCCCGGCCCCAAAGCCCCCCGGGCCCCCAAACACCCTCCCGACCCCCCAAAACATTTCAAAAGGCGTTATTATATCTTTTCAGAACAAGTTATTTTCTTAATATCCTTTCTAAACCCATTTTACAAGTTTAAGTACCCATATTTTTCACCCACAACTTTACTTTACAGCTTTTGAATGCTCCAACACCAAGCAATACTTTTCAAATGGCATTTCAGAACAAGTTATTTTTTTAATGTCCTTCCTAAACCCATTTTACAAGTTGAAGTTCCCATCCTTTTCACCCACAACTTTACTTTACAGCTTTTTGAATGCCTCAACACCAAGCAATACTTTTCAAAAGGCATTTCAGAACAAGTTATTTTCTTAATGTCCTTCCTAAACCCATTTTACAAGTTGAAGTTCCCATCCTTTTCACCCACAACTTCACTTTACAGCTTTTTGGATAGCTCAACACCAAGCAATACTTCTCAAAAGGCATTTCAGAGCAAGTTCCTATCTCAATGTCCCTCCTAAACCCATTTTCCAACTTGAAGTACCCACCCGTTTCACCCACAACTTTACTTTACGACTTTTTTTTCTTAATGTCCCTCCTAAACCCATTTTCCAACTTGAAGTACTTATCTTTTTCATCCACAACTTTACTTTACAGCTTTTAGGATACCTCAACATCAAGAAATACCTTTCAAAAGGCATTTCAGAACAAGTTCCTTTTCTTATAGTCTTTCCTAAACCCATTTTACAAGTTGGAGTACCAATCCTTTTCACCCAAAAATTTACTTTACAGCTTTTTGGATACCTCAACATCAAGAAATACTTTCCAAAGACCATTTCAGAACAAGTTACTTTCTTATTGTCCCTCCTAAACCCATTTTCCAACTTGAAGCACTTATCCTTTTCACCCACAACTAAACTTTACAGCTTTTAGGATACCCCAACACCAAGAAATACTTTTCAAAGACCATTTCAGAGTAAGTTCCTTTCTTAATGTCCCTCCTAAACCCATTTTACAAATTGAAGTACCCATCCTTTTCACACACAACTTTACTTTACAGCTTTTTGAATGCGCCAACATCAAGAAATACTTTTCAAAAGACATTTCAGAGCAAGTTCCTTTCTTAATGTCCCTTCTAAAACCATTTTCCAAGTTGAAATACCAATCCTTTTCACCCACAACTTTACTTTACAGCTTTTTGGATATCTCAACACCAAGAAATACCGTTCAAAAGGCATTTCAGAGCAACTTCCTTTCTTAATGTCCCTTCTAAACCCATTTTCCAACTTGAAGTACCCATCCTTCTCACCCACAACTTTACTTTACAGCTTTTTGGATAACTCAAAACCAATAAATACTTTTCAAAAGGCATTTCAGAGCAAGTTCCTTTCTTAAAGTCCCTTCTAAACCCATTTTCCAACTTGAAGTAACCATCAGTTTCACCCACAACTTTACTTTAAAGCTTTTTGGATACCTCAACACCAAGAAATACCTTTCAAAAGGCATTTCAGAGCAATTTCCTTTCTTAATGTCCCTTCTAAACCCATTTTCCAACTTGAAGTACCCATCCTTCTCATCCACAACTTTACTTTACAGCTTTTTCGATACCTCAACACCAAGAAATACTTTTCAAAAGGCATTTCAGAGCAAGTTCCTTTCTTAAAGTCCCTTCTAAACCCATTTTCCAACTTGAAGTAGCCATCCGTTTCACCCACAAATTTACTTTACAGCTTTTTGGATACCTCAACACCAAGAAATACATTTCAAAAGGCATTTCAGAGCAAGTTCCTTTCTTAATGTCCCTTCTAATCCCATTTTCAAACTTGAAGCATCCATTCTTTTCACCCACAACTTTACTTTTAAGCTTTTTGGATACCTCAACACCAAGAAATACTTTTCAAAAGACATTTCAGAGCAATTTCTTTTCTTAATGTCCCTTCTAAACCCATTTTCCAACTTGAAGCATTCATCCTTTTCACCCACAACTTTACTTTACAGCTTTTTGGTTACCTCAACACAAAGCAATACTTTTCAAAAGATATTTCAGAGCAAGTTCCTTTCTTAATGTCTCTTCTAAACCCATTTTCCAACTTGAAGTACCCATCCGTTTCACCCACAACTTTACTTTACAGCTTTTTGGATATCTCAACACCAAGAAATACCTTTTAAAAAGACATTTCAGAGCAAGTTTCTTTCTTAATGTCCCTTCTAAACCCATTTTCTAACTTGAAGTACCCATTCTTTTCACCCACAACTTTACTTTACAGCTTTTTTGGATACCTCAACACCAAGAAATACTTTTCAAAAGGCATTTCAGAGCAAGTTCCTTTCTTAATGTCCCTTCTAAACCCATTTTCCAACTTGAAGTACCTGTCCTTTTCACCCACAACTTTACTTTAGAGCTTTTTGGATATCTCAACACCAAGAAATACCTTTCAAAAGACATTTCAGATCAAGTTCCTTTCTTAATACCTCTTCTAAACCCATTTTACAAGTTGAAGCATCAATTCTTTTCATCCCCCAACTTTACTTTACAGCTTTTTGGATACCTCAACATCAAGAAGTCCCTTTCAAAAGGCATTTCAGAGCAATTTTTTCTTAATTTCACTCCTAAACTCATTTTACAAGTTAAAGTATCCATCCTTTTCACCCACAACTTTACATTACAGCTTTTTGGATACCTCAACACCAAGAAATACTTTCAAACGACATTTCAGAGCAAGTTACTTCTTAATGATACTTCTAAACCCATTTTACAAGTTGAAGTACTTATCTTTTTCACACAAAACTATACTTTACAGCTTTTAGGATACCTCAACATCAAGAAATACTTTTCAAAGACCATTTCAGAGCAAGTTACTTTCTTAATGTCTCTACTAAACCCATTTTACAAGTTGAAGTACTTATCTTTTTTCATCCAAAACTTTACTTTACAGCTTTTAGGATACCTCAACATCAAGAAATACTTTTCAAAGACCATTTCAGAGCAAGTTACTTTCTTAATGTCCTTTCTAAACCCATCTTAAAAGTTTATGTACTTATGATTCTCTCCCTAATCTATACATTACTGCTTTTAGTATGAATCTACCCCAAGAAATAAAATCATAAGACTCTTTCAGATCAAGTTACTTGAGTATTATCCATCCGAAGCCCAAGTTACAAGTTTGACCTCCTTATCTTTTTCTCCCACATCTTAAATTTATAGCGTTTTGGATACCTCAACACCAAGAAATACTTTTCAAAGACCATTTCAGAGCAAGTTACTTTCTTAATGTTCCCTCCTAAACCCATTATCCAACTTGAAGTACCTATCTTTTTCACCCACAACTATACTTTACAGCTTTTAGGATATCTCAACACCAAGACATATTTAGTCTAGGCTCGATTAAATTCGATTGTGTTAGGTTAGGTTAGGTTATCCTAACTTCGGTTCACCTAGGTTAGGTTAGGTGAAAGATATGCAAAAATTTAGGAGTCTTGTTAGGTTCGGATAAAACCGAGTACTTTAGGTTCAGTTTAGTTATGCTGGACTAGGTTAGCCTAGGTAACCTAGCCTAACCTAACTTAACCTAACCTAACTTAATCTAGTCTATCCTAACCTAACCATTCACCTAACTTTTTAGTTAGGTTAAGTTAGGTTAGGCTAGGTTAGCCTACGTACGCGCGCGTACGTATGCTAACCTAGCCTAACCTAACTTAACTTAATCTAGTTTATCCTAACCTAACCATTCACCTAACTTTTTGCCTGTCTTTCACCTATCCTAACCGAAGTGAAGCGTACGTAGGATAACCTAACCTAATCTAACCTAATTTAATCTAGCCTAACCTAAGTATTTCTTGGGGTTGAGGTATCCTAAAAGCTGTATAGTAGAGTTGTGGGTGAAAAAGATAGGTACTTCAAGTTGGAAAATGGGTTTAGGAGGGAACATTAAGAAAGTAACTTGCTCTGAAATGGTCTTTGAAAAGTATGTCTTGGTGTTGAGGTATCACCAAAGCTGTAAAGTATAGTTTTTGGTGAAAAAGATAAGTACTTCAACTTGTAAAAAGGGTTTAGGAGGGATATTAAGAAAGTAACTTGCTCTGAATTGGTCTTTGAAAAGTATTTCTTGGTGTTGAGGTATCCTAAAAGCTGTAAAGTATAGTTTTGGGTGAAAAAGATAAGTACTTCAACTTGTAAAATGGGTTTAGGAGGGACAATAAGAAAGTAACTTGTTCTGAAATGGTCTTTGAAAAGTATTTCTTGATGTTGAGGTATCCTAAAAGCTGTAAAGTATAGTTTTGGATGAAAAAAGATAAGTACTTCAACTTGTAAAATGGGTTTAGGAGCGACATTAAGCAAGTAACTTTGTCTGAAATGGTAATTGACAAGTATTTCTTGAGGTTTAGGTATTCTAAAAGCTGTAAAGTAGAGTTGTGTATGAAAAAAATAATTAATTCAAATTGTAAAATGGGTTTAGAAGGAACATTAAGAAGTAACTTGCTCTGAAATGTCTTTTGAAAGTATTTCTTGGTGTTGAGGTATCCAAAAAGCTGTAATGTAAAGTTGTTTGGGTGAAAAGGATGGATGCTTCAACTTGTAAAATGAGTTTAGGTGGGACATTAAGAAAAAATTGCTCTGAAATTCCTTTTGAAAGGTTTTCATGGTGTTGAGGCATCCAAAAAGCTGTAAAGTAAAGTTGAGGGGGTGAAAAGGATTGATGCTTCAACTTGTAAAATGGGTTTAGAAGAGGTATTAAGAAAGTAACTTGCTCTGAAATGTCTTTTGAAAGGTATTTCCTGGTGTTGTGGTATCCAAAAAGCTGTATTGTAAAGTGGCTGATTAGACTGATGGTTAATTTAAGTTTTAAATCGTTATTATCATGGAAAATTATTAATCTACGTTCTATTAAATATAATTTTTAAGGTTTTTAGATGTTTTTTTATATGCAAAAAAGCATTAGTGAACTGATGTGGTGGTCACGGAGTTGTACTAAAGGTTGTTCTCTTTGGGTTTGTTTTATCTGTAGACAGATTCGTTTTATTAATATTAGTTTGAAAAGGTATGAATCTTTGTATTGAGATCCAAAAAGCTTTTAATTAAAAGTGTGGATGAAACAGATGTTTGCCTCAATTTGGTAAATGGGCTTCAAAGGTGCCTTAAGACAGTAACTCGATCTGGCGTATCGTTTGAAAAGTTTTTATTTGTGTTGAGGTAGCAAAAAAGCATTAAAGTAAAGTTGTGGGTGAAAAGGATGAATGCTTCAAGTTGGAAAATGGGTTTAGAAGGGACATTAAGAAAGGAAATTGCTCTGAAATGCCTTTTGAAAAGTATTTCTTGGTGTTGAGTTATCCAAAAAGCTGAAAAGTAAAGTTGTGGGTGAAAAGGGTGTGTACTTCAAGTTGGAAAATGGGTTTAGAAGGGACATTAGGAAAGGAACTTGCTCTGAAATGCCTTTTGAAAGGTATTTCTTGGTGTTGAGGTATCCAAAAAGCTGTAAAGTAAAGTTGTGGGTGAAACATATTTGTACTTCATGATGGAATATGGGGTTAGAATGGACATTAAGTAAGTAACTTGCTCTGAAATGACTTTTGAAATGTATTTCTTGGTGTTGAGGTATCCAAACAGCTGTAAAGTAAAGTAGTGGATGAGAAGAATGAGTATATCAAGTTGAAAAATGGGTTTAGAAGGGACATTAAGAAAGGAACTTGCTCTGAAATGCCTTTTGAAAAGTATTTCTTGGTGTTGAGATATCCAAAAAGCTGTATAGTAAAGTTGTGGGTGAGAAGGATGGGTACTTCAAGTTGGAAAATGGGTTTAGAAGGGACATTAAGAAAGGAAGTTGCTCTGAAATGCCTTTTGAACGGTATTTCTTGGTGTTGAGGCATCCAAAAAGCTGTAAAGTAAAGTTGTGGGTGAAAAGGATTGGTACTTCAACTTGGAAAATGGTTTTAGAAGGGACATTAAGAAAGGAACTTGCTCTGAAATGTCTTTTGAAAAGTATTTCTTGATGTTGGCGCATTCAAAAAGCTGTAAAGTAAAGTTGTGTGTGAAAAGGATGGGTACTTCAATTTGTAAAATGGGTTTAGGAGGGACATTAAGAAAGTAACTTGCTCTGAAATGGTATTTGAAAAGTATGTCTTGGTGTTGGGGTATCCTAAAAGCTTTAAATTATAGTTTTGGGTGAAAAAGGTAAGTACTTAAACTTGTAAAATGGGTTTAGGAGGGATAAAATGAAAGTAACTTGCTCTGAACTGGTCTTTGGAAAGTATTTCTTGATGTTGAGGTATCCTAAAAGCTGTAAAGTAAAGTTGTGGGTGAGACGGATGGGTACTTCAAGTTGGGATATGGGTTTAGGAGGGACATTAAGAAAGTAACTTGCTCTGAAATGCCTTTTGAAAAGTATTTCTTGGTGTCGAGGTATCCAAAAAGCTGTAAAGTAAAGTTGTGGGTGAAAATGATAAGTACTTCAAGTTGGAAAATGGGTTTAGAAGGGACATTAAGAAAAAAAAGTCGTAAAGTAAAGTTGTGGGTGAAACGGATGGGTACTTCAAGTTGGAAAATGGGTTTAGGAGGGACATTAAGAAAGGAGCTTGCTCTGAAATGCCTTTTGAAAAGTATTGCTTGGTGTTGAGGTATCCAAAAAGCTGTAAAGTAAAGTTGTGGGTGAAAAGTATGGGAACTTCAACTTGTAAAATGGGTTTAGGAAGGACATTAAGCAAATAACTTGTTCGGAAATGCCATTTGAAAAGTATTTCTTGGTGTTGAGGTATCCAAAAAGCTGTAAAGTAAAGTTGTGGGTGAAAAGGATGGGAACTTCAACTTGTAAAATGGGTTTAGGAAGGAAATTAAGAAAAGAAGTTGCTCTGAAATGTCATTTGAAAAGTATTGCTTGGTGTTGGAGCATTCAAAAGCTGTAAAGTAAAGTTGTGGGTGAAAAGTATGGGTACTTAAACTTGTAAAATGGGTTTAGGAAATATATTAAGAAAAGAACTTGTTCTTAAAATATATAATAACGCCTTTTGAAATGTTTTGGGGGGTCGGGGGGGTCTTGGGGGGCCGGGGGGGCTTTGGGGCCGGGGGGTACTTCGGGGTTGTGGTAGTGTGGGTCGGGGTCCTACCTAACCTAACCTGAAAGTGTGATTTCAGTGCAATTCTTTAAGCGTTTAGGGTTAACTTACCTTTTTTAGGGATGAACATTTAGGGTTCTCCTACATGCTGAATCTGAAAGTGTGATTTCAGAGAAATTCTTTAAGCGTTTAGGGTTAACTTACCTTTTTTAGGGATGAGCATTTAGGGTTCTCCTACATGCTGAATCTGAAAGTGTGATTGCAGAGAAATTCTTTAAGCTTTTACGGTTAACTTACCTTTTTAGGGGTGACTATTTAGGGTTCTCCAACATGCTGAACTTGAAAGTGTGTTCCCTGACATGTTGAATCTGAAAGTATAATTTTCATGGCGATAGACTATTCTAAAGAATAAAACGGTTGAGGCTTAATATATTTATTGCTTAAACATATTTAAAAACATTTGAAAAAAAATAATGACATATTTAAAAAAAAAAAGAAGCTTAATCCATTTGATATGAGGAGGAGCAAGTTTAGGTCTTTGGATATGTGATGCATTTTTCCATCTCAGGTATCTTTTCCGGTATCCATTGAGAGAAATATCTAACTTCATATTCTGGGTCATGTACTGAATGCAGGTATTTCTCACATTTGAAGTCTTCTAAATTGAATATTGCTAAGTTTTAATCACATTTTTCTAGTACGAGTTTATCAGTTGGCACGTTTCCCTTAACATAAACAGCTTGCACATCGAAAAAACTGCATATTTCCTGAATTTCCTCTTGTACACGTTTTATTTCATAGCCATTTTCATTATGTGGTCGTATGGTTTTAGCGTAAAAGCCATTTCGATTTATAAAATTCAGTGTTGGACTCCATCTGTTTTTCTCGTACTTATACATATTGTATCTGATGTTCCATTTATAGCAATGAATTTGACGTCGTTGATTGTCTATGAGTAAGAAAGCTGCTTCGAAAATAATGCCAGTTGAGGAATATTTCAGACCAATATATTCTATGTCAATCACACCAAACATTATTATATCTGAAAAAAAAGTGTTTCAATTAAATAAATATGTAATGTTTCTGAAACTCTAACAAATACAGCTCACTTTCATAGAATAAACTGAGAAGAAGGGAGTGTGTTCAAAGATCCCAACTTGAAAACTGTGAAAATGATTGTCAAATAAGTAACGTTTTACATTTCAGCACCCGCTCCTCTGAGTAAATATTTGGATGGGTCAATTTTCTGAGGAATAACTCAAAGCATTGTTATACGAACATTCAGTTTGAATACGTAAAAAGAGATTGAAGCAGGGTGTAGTAGCTACTATCACATTTAGAAGGGCCATGGATCAATCACCATGTGGAAATTTGCCGTATGTAAAGAGAAATCTTTGTCGAAAGCAACCTAAACTCTGAAAATCATAGTTTGATTATAATAAATTCAACTTTTCTCAGAAATAACTCGAAGCATTATTATACGAAATTTCAGTTTTTTATTCAAGCGCATGCCAGATCAATAAAGAATATATCTTACTACCTTTTATTCAAATGCTATAGTTAAAATCTCTAAAATGTCGAAGAGAAATGGTTCGCACAACGAAGTAGAAAACAATTATGATAAAAACAATTTTTTATTTCTATTTTGTCACCATTAAAAGTGTTAACCTATTCCCCAACAAACGTTACGGATTCATGCCCCCTCCCCTAAATTTAGGAAACTTGCTATATCTAAAATTGCTAAATTTTTAAGAGATATGGTCAGACACTGAAGTAAGAAACACTTATATTTTCATTTCTATTTTGTCACTATTAAAAGTGATACACCCCTCCTCAACCCAATTCACGGCTTCATTCTCCCTCCCATAAATTTAGGAACATTGTTATAGCTAAAATCGCTAAATTTCGAAGAGAAATGTTTAGACACTGAAGTAAGAAACAATTATCTTTTCATTTCTATTTTGTCACTATTAAAAGTGCTAACCCCCTCCTCAACAAAAATCACGGATTCACGCCCCTCCCCTAAATTTAGGAAAATTGTTATAGCTAAAATCGCTAAATTTCGAAGAGAAATGGTTAGACACTGAAGTAAGAAACAATTATCTTTTCATTTTTATTTTGTCACTATTAAAAGTGCTAACCCCCTCCCCATCAAATATAACGGATTCACGCCCCCTCCCCTAAATTTAGGAAAATTAACCCAACCTAGGTCTATCGCTAATTTGCAGACAAAATTAGCTGACCGCTATTTTCAGACAAACACTGAATTACGTAAAAGCACTGAAAACCTCGATTGCCTATCTTTCTAGCCTTGCACAGTTTGTTTTCATTTTATACTGATGGCGGTAGAATTGAGACATTGCCCCCTCCCTTTTACATAATTTACTTACAACGAAGCTGTTAGAATTGAGACATTGCCCCCTCTCCTCCCTTTTACATAATTTACTTACAACGAAGCTGTTAGAAGCAAGGCTTTGCCCCCTCTCCTCCCTTTTACATAATTTCCTAAATATATTGTTAGACCTTACTTTGAAAATAATCCATTTCACTCCCCCAAAATAGAGCATTACGTCTGTGCTTAATTATTGCATCATTGTGTTATAATTTTGACGGAAGAATAGTTCCTTTGACTTTGGCCGCTGCGTTTGTAAACACAGGGAAAAGGGGTGATAGCTAATTTTAACCACGCACTGGAGTCTTGTGTCAAAACAGAACGGCATTTTCATTAAAAATTGAGAGAAGTCAGTTGTCGCTTTAGCTGGAAATATAGAAGGAAGGAATTTAACGAAATGAGAATTATTTCATTTTGCGAGAATTTGATTGTAAAAACAATGGGGGGGGGGGGTAGGTTTCGAGGGTATATAGAATATATTTTACGTTTTCCATCGAGTATAAAGATTGCAAGGTGGTTAGGTTTGAGGGGGGGGGGTACTTACCTAAATATACTGGAGGGTGACCAAGGAAAATAATTTTATTTTTAAAATAAAAACGGAGCTTACATTGTAAATTTAAGTTGCCATGGCTTCTAATTCATCAAATTTATCCATTGTGTCAAAATACTTTCTGATAATTGAATTACATTGCATGCCCGTTATATACGAAATCTCAAGGTCGAATTGTTATGTAAACACGCCCTCTGATTGGCTGAGAAGGAAACACGTGATCCAACTGTTTCCTGGAAACTCATAACATTCGCTGAGAGCAGCAACATGAAGGACCTGTCATTGACCTGCTCCCATTAGACTCAATAATCCATGAAAGTGAGAAAGTTTCTGTTTTTCCATTCTCACTGACAACAAACAGACATAAATGTGACAAAGTTCCTGTTTTTTCATTCTCACTGACAAAAACCATAAAACATCCATGAAAAAAATCAAATAAATCGACCAACACACATAAGCATCCAAGAAAACAGACATAAATGTGACAAAGTTCCTGTTTTTTCATTCTCACTGACAAAAACCATAAACCACGTGGTTCTATGCCCATGTATGGTGTAGGGTCACGAGTAGAACCCCCCTCTCTACTTCTGGCTCGACTGTTCATTTTTTACCCTCTTTAGACTTTTCATTATTTTTATCTGTATCCTGGGGAGATTTTAAGCCTAAGAGTGTATTTTCTAATCTTATTATTTCATCAATTGCCACCTTAATTTCAGGGTCTTCTAATTGAAATCCCCTCATCTCTTCTTTACCAATCCCAAAAAAATCAATCGGTTACTCGTCTCCTAATAGGGCTAAATATTCTACTTCTACTTCATCAATATTAATTGATCTATTTACTCTAACAAATTGTGAGCTAGGGTGACCCTAATAGTATACTGGGTTTCTGATAGTACTAATATGACGATGTGTAAACAAATCGTTGTCTAATAGAACTACGCGTCTATATATTTTAAATGAAGATGCTTTGATGTTTTAAGACATGTTTGCGCTGCGCAATCTAAAAATATGTGAGCTCTCGCAGCCCATTAATATCCCTTTTGGAAGTGCTTTAGACTTTGTACTAAGGCAAAAAGTTCCCTGTTGTGGTTATCAAACCTTGAGGCTGTACCACTAAGAACCTTTGAATAGGTTGCTACAATTCAAAATCTAGCTGTTGTTTAGCATTGCTGCATTAAAATTGAAGCAATACTTTTTTCCGAGGTATCCGTGACAAGGTAAACTTCTTAGTCTTTATCTGGAAATTCTAAAAAAATACTATTTGGATTTAATAATTCTATTTTTAACTTCTTAAGGACTATACTTTGTTCTTGGCCAAAAATAAAAGGAATATTTTTTCTAGTTGGTCGAATTAAGGGTTCGTCTCATTTTGTGTAATTATGATAGAATCCCCTGTAATAACCTATTAAGCCTAGAAATGACCTAATTCCTGTGACGTTACTTGGTCGTTCTAATTTCTTTATAGCTGGTATTTTTTGTGCTTGCGGTTTCACTACTTTTGTGGCGACTCGAAACCCTAACAAGTCACACTCTTCCGAAACAAATTGAGATTTGTCAATATTAAGCCTTAGATTAAATTATATAGCCTGTTTTAAAGTTAGTTCAATATGTTTAAAATTTTCTTCAAAGTTCCCTGACGTATGTATTGTCAAGTCATCTACATAACTTGATAAAAATGAAGAAAATTTGGGTCCATAAACCTGATTTAAAAATTCATCAAAAGCGCAGGGCGAGAAACCTGACCCTTGTGGCACGCGCTTAAATACATAAGGAATCCCCTTATCTGAGAAACTAAAATATTTTTTGCTTTCTTCAGCTAAGTTTAAGTGACTAAATCCGTTTCTAATATAAATAGTTGAAATGAATTTGGTTTTATTAAATAAATCAGAGACGACCTCTGAAATTCTTCGAATACCCCACTGTGAGTCCTTTATCCCCTTGTGTATTGCTCTTAAATCGATGAGGAACCGACTATTACTTTCATCTCACAAGTTTTTTGGTGGAATTTTCCCATCCTTTTCTGGTTTTCCTATGCAAAATATTGTAGCTGTATATTCAGAACGTCTTTTTTCAATTATTCCTACCCTCACCATTTCGTTTATGTGTTTTTGTAAGCATTCTGTCATTAAAAATGGTAAAGGGAATTGTTTGACACACTTAATAGGTATATCTGGGTCTATTTTTACCTTATATCCTGGAAGGTCATTTTGCCCTACATCATAAGGTCCAGTTGCAAAGGCTCGTTTCAATTTTAATAAGACTGTCTCTACTATTTGTTTTCTTTCTGAACTTAATGGACCTGTTTTAATTCTCTTTAAAAATTTGCTGTCTTCCTATCCTATTTTATCCTCCTCTATAGAGAGGGATCCCTCTTTATTTTCTATTACTCCTGCTGCTAAGAGAGTCGCATCCGTAAAATATTCATTGTTTATCACCTCATATGAACCAACGGTTTTACCTCGTGGTAAGTTTAGAGGTTCATCGCTAGTAACAAAATAAATTATTTTTATTCCATCGTTATAAGTTTGACATAGTGACGGAGATATGCATCATTGTGTCTGAATATTCAGGGTAAACATTATAGTTTCCCCGTGAGCTGCAAAGGGTGCTGAGTGATTCGAAAGATTTACCTTAATGATTTCGAGACAATTGGCCAGAATACAGAGCTGTTTCACTATATATGCCAATCCCCGTCCCAAAATTTCTTCCGTGAAAAACGCAAGGGAATTTATTTCCTCTGTACTTGTATTTCCTAAAGAGATTTTATTATATTTTAAATTTAACGAACAATCAAGTTTGTTTAAATATCATGTCCTATAACTACATTAAATTTCAAATCTTGGGCGACTGAAAATATCCAAAATAATCTTTCATTCCGTTTTGCCTCATTTGTAATGCAGAATGCTACATTTATTTCTCTTATTAGTGGTAAAGTCTCTCCACTTAAAGATTTTACATTTCGGGAGGATGGTTTGAGGCGTTTAAGGACCTCTATTGGGAATTTTTCAAATATTTCCTCCTTTAACAAACTTCTTTGACACCCGCTATCTACAAAACATTTTACAAAATTTTGGTCTGCTATTTTAGCAGTCCACATAAATGGGAAAGAACTTGGTTCAGTTTTATTTTCCTGCAATGTACTAAAACAAATATATTAATTTTTGTTTGAAAGAGGGTTTGTGATTCTATTTTCAGGGTTGGAACGTACCTGCTCTAAGTCCTGTGTGATTAGTTTTTTTTCAATAGGATTTGGTGCCATACATTTGTCTGCACTATGCCCGAATTCTTGGCACCTTATACATGCTAGACTTTGCCAACAGTCTTTACGATAATGTCCGGGTTTTCCACAATTCATACCCTTTGGGGCTTTGCAATCCACTTTCATGTGTCACAGTCTCCCACAATTAAAACATTTTCCCTTATAATTGCCCTTGTTTTTATATTCTACTCTGTGGTTAACTCCAGGTTCTTTAGCGGAATTTCTGTCTCTTGAGTCTACTACCGCTGCACCCAGGGACATATCTAGTGGAGTCCCTATATATTAAATCTATTGCTTCGAATCTTTTTGCCAGTGTTAATAATTCATCTTGGTCGTCCGAGGCCTTAGATTGTTTTAATGCTCTCCTTCCAATGGAAGGGAGCATGCCACCCTTGAAAATTCTTAGCGTAATATCATTTCGCCTTATAGTAAGATAATTTTTTGCATAATCTATCGTTTTACCCCTGACCTGGGAGAAAAATCGATTTGCTATCTCAGATGGCTTTTGCTTCTCAAAGAGCAGCTCTTTTGGTATTTGTGCGGCTGGTTTTTCATGTAAAAAGGCTTCTTTTAGAAGTTTTTCTAAATGGTTTGAATCTCTTATCTTAGTAATGTTTAAACTTGTAGTGAATCTTTGTATCTCTCCTCTTGTATAACAGATAGCTTGATTTATCATAACAGTATCATCGTTCCCTGAACTCCTTTGTCTTGGTTCAAGTGTGATAATGCATGAATGGATTTAATTTGGATATGTTAGTAACGAGATGAGGGGTACTCGCTCCACAAATAGATTTTGAAGCCTGCTTGTGACTGGGGCGTCCCCATATTGTTCTTGTAGAGCATTTATTCTGGCTTGTGTGATCTCTTCTACTCTTATTCTCTCCTCTTGCGCTTGTCGTAGTGCAATTGATAATTCTTTAATTTTGTTTTCATTGGAACTCATGATTGATCTGTTCTTTTCAATTATTAGCGTTGGAAATGTTTTGATCCCTTATAGTATTTTAAGTCACTTAATTGGGTCTATTTATAAATTGTATGAGAATTTTCTCAGTACCTTGATTTAAATTTTCCCTCAAGTTTAGTATTATAATTACACACTCTTGAGGATGATTAATCTATGACCCTATTTAAGTAAATTATAGACGCGGATACTAGAACTCGTAGCAAAGAGAAAGAAAAGGAGAAGAAAGAAAGAATCTCAGGAAGATAAAAGATAACAGTCTGTCTGATCTTCTCTTTTAGGTTAAAATTTCATCTAATGAGCATTTTTTCAAACTTTTCTGTATTTGATAGGTTTGGAAAATTGAACACCCTCTTTCTAGTGAGTAAAAGGACTAAATTGTACTAGAGGATTTTTATTTAATTAATACTCACCCAATTAAACGAAAGTTCTACCGATCTTGAGTACCATTGCTACCAGTTGTACTGAACTCGAATACCACTGTGACCAGTTGTACCGAACCTGAGTACCGCTGCGAGCAGTTGTACCGAAACTGAGTACCGCTGCGACCAGTTGTAAGGTTGCCCCTACTAACAGGGCTAATAAATTTGGTAGCGATATACAAACTAAGGTTTTGTGTAAGAAATTGGTACTCAGAATTCAGTGAAAAATGATTGAAATTACAAAAGAATAGAAAAGGGAAAATATTCTAATTCTATTTATGTTGAATATTTCCAAACCACTTCTAAGTCTTAGGTCTAATGATTTACTTGTTCAGTCCACCAATGTTTACCAAACAAAAAAGGCTAAGTTAATCTTAGGCTAAGCATTGTTTCTACTTAAAAAGGTTACACTTGAACAGCTAGTCAAGGCTTGAGTTCTGGGTTATTAAAATCCTTTAGTTCAAGCTATTGTTGAGCTAAGCTAAGAATAACCGTACTTGCTTTTAATTCATTTTTCATCAACCCAAACCAAGAGATTCTCTTATTATTTCTTGAAAGGGCTGTGTATTGTTTGGACCTTTATTAAGCTTTAACTTTAGCAGGGAAAGCTTAATTGAAAATATCTGGACATAAAGGTTTGGAAATTCTTACGCTGATAATATTGTTCCCTTTTTCCCTTAACCTACCTGTATAAACATTAAGGTCACCTTTGTATAAACATGCAGTACAGGGTTAACGAAATGAAAGAATGATTAAAAAGGGAACAGTGTTCCTCTCAGTATAAACGTCTGGGGATTGCACAAAGGGGGGGTTAATTAATGTTAGTGTCCGATAATTCTAGTTTTTGGATATGAGATCTCTATAAAGTCAAGCTACGTCTCAGGAGACTCTAGGCTGACAAAGGGAAGCACAAATGACTCTTCTAGCTTTCTCCTCTGGGGTCATTTATCCTGTCCTCTTGACACACCCAGTTATTCAAAGATCAAATGTCGTGAACAATATTTAATTTGTCTAATTCTACCCTTAAAATTCTGTTTTGTCCAAATGGTTCAAACCTTGTCTAGTTGGATATACTCCCGAAGCTATAAGCACAAAATCATTAACTCAGATTTAATCGCTAGTTGTAATTAATTTCTTTTATTTACGTATTAAAGTTATTTCTAAATGACAAAAATCTTTGGAGATTTTCTTTTTATTTTAATCTTATCTTCAAACTTTCATTCCTAAAGGGAAATTCAGACAGGCAGTGGTATCTTATCGTAATTACAAAGTAAAAAACTTACTCTTTGTTTCATCCAAAAAAGGACTACCTTGTTTTCGTTCCTCAATCCCTATTTTAAGTTCTCACTATTTTGTTCTTCTTTCCTGTCATTAGCCAGAGACCAGTTTGGCGTAATTCTAATGATGGTTCTTTGTTCAAAAGACTAGTTTCCGCTTTTTCTATAAAAATCCTGTTTTTGTCATGTGATAAAATTCGCATAATGCTTCTTGCCATTGACCCCCTTCAGTTTGAAACGGAGGTCTGGTATTTTCATTTTATGGCCCTTGATTGATCAAAGGTATTCTTATTCAAATGTAATGTTGTTTCCTTACTCAAAGAAAATTAATACTTCGTTTCCTTTATAATTACTCAAAAGTCATACTTTGCTATTTTTACAATTTAGTCAGGTTATGATGGCTTTCCCACATTCTCACACTGCTTTATCTACTATTTCCGTTATCTTTTCTGTTATTTTTTCCAGGTCTTCTAACATTCTATAGTTTTCTAACTCTAGCCATTTTAAACATATATCTTTCAATTTGTACCCGTATTCTTTATTAGTTTTGTTGTCTCGTTTCCTTTCGCATCTAAACCTTCTTTGAAGGTGCTCGAGAGATATTTGAAACGTTTCAAAAATGGCATTTTTTAGTCTTTCAAAATCGTTTGAGTAGTGCGTTGGTAATGCTTTATATGCAATTTGTGATTTGTAGTTAAGGAGGGGCTGTATTCTTGTCACCCAATTTTCTCTCGGCAATCCGCTTAATTCCACCATTTTTTCAAAATTGTATATGTATAAATGTACATCTTCATTTTCTTTCATTGGTTGAAGGTTTACTGCCTGCATTACCTCTACTGCAGACGATTTCCTAGGCTCTTGGGAATTTCTCCCTGCAATCATGTGTTTTCTTTCCTCTCTGTCTGCCTCCTCCTTTTTTTCATTGGCTACTCTATCTCTTTCTCTTTCTTCTCTATCGTCATTCTCCTTTCGTTCTCTAGCTATTTTAATGTTCTTTTCACTATGCTCTCTAACTATCCTCTCTTTCTCTCTTTCTTGTCTATCTCTCTCTCTTTCTTTTCTATCTGCCTCCTCTTTTCTTTCTCTGGCTATTCTATCTTTCTCCTCCTTTCGTTCTCTGGCTAATCTATCTTTCTCCTCCTTTCGTTCTATAGCTAATGTGTCCTTCTCCATGAAATTTAATAGTTGTTGTGTCATATCTATTTGAGGGCTTTTTCGCGAGCCCCTGCTGGAAATTGAGCTTCTACTACTCCTGCTACTTGGCCTACTATGATTCTCACTGTCTTTATTTTCTCTTAATTCGTTTTCTGAGTCTGCTCATTCTATAATATTTTCTCTTACCCGCAACTCCCCAACTTTTTGTACCTCCTCTGAAAAGTTGGTTGGTTTTGTTTTACCCGTATTTTCATATAATGATTTTTCTTAATGTATTATCGCCACTGTTTCTTTTGTCTGGGTTTCTCTATCTGGGAATAATTATTTCTGAATCTACCTTAAACTCTTTTCTTCTTCCATTGTTTGCACCGGAGATCGCTCTATTACTGATTTTGTTTTGAATATTTGCCCTTCACACGTGTCAGAAATGTCTATTTCACCCCTTGAGTGATATATGGTTCTATCTGATGGTGTTTTTCTTAGGGTATTTCCAGCGGGAGTCGCATACAATTGTGTGTCTGAATTCGATTTTTGTTTTACTGCAGTAGATCTTGTCTAAATTCTCCGTTTGTCCGCCATTACTTCAAGGTTTACTTAACGTCTTCTGTCCAAATGAAAATCCTTTTACCAATGTCTCTTTTTATCTTTTCGTGAAAAATTGTTGCGTTTTAATTTGCCGATTCTACGTGGGTAGCGCAGCCTTCCTTGTCTCACAAGTTAATTAATCGCATGGTCTATTGATTCTTACAATTTATTACTTATTATAATCTAACTAGGCACAGCCCAGATAAAAAAATTTCTCTTTGCGATTTTTTTTATATGTAACCATAATAGGCTACTAACAATAGGCTACTATGTAGGCTAACTCAACTTGTCTCTTTGAAAAAGCGGAATTCTTTTACTATCAGGTTTACTGATAGGACCTTTTCTTGCTGCCACCAATGTTCGCGTTGATAGCCACCAATATTATACCGGTAGGCCACGATGCCACCAGTTTTATAGTGGTAAGCTACAATGCCATCAGTATTGGCGTGGTAATGTACGGGTGTCACCACTTATTGGAGGGGAAAGCCCCGGCCCCAAATTATAATGTGATGCCTGTGTCTACCATCCTGGTTCTGCAAATATCGGGTTTGGTACTACCCTATTTACAGTATACCCTGTCCCAGGGTATGATAACGTGATCAAATGACCACTTTCTAAATCAAAGTGTACCCGCCCTGGGTTACCACTAAAAATCTCTAACTCTCTCCTTGGAGGTAACAAACCCCCCTGTCAATATAATAATGACGGTATCTCGTAACTCTGTTCCTACCCTGCCTGGGTTCCGGGAAAATTAGTAGACAGTTTGTAGAAAATACCTTACTTGTATTCTTCCAAACGATCACATATAATAACAAAAAATATGCTTCCCCAAATGGGGTCTAAATGCAGACTAACTCAAAAATAATATTCTGTACACAAACTTTGCATAGGGGTGGACCTTCACTTGGCCCAGCCAATCCTCAATCCCCATTCAAAACTCATTCTACTTTTTCTTAACTTTATCTTTCAATGACTCAAACCAGGAAGTCTAAAATAGAATTTACTTCAAAGCTTACTTATTGCAAAACAAATATAGCTTAGCAAAAAGACTTTAAATTGTCATTATACTATAGGCAAATCTAAGCAAATGTAATTACGGAACGAAAACAGGTCATTTATCTGAAAAGAAAAGAAACAGGGGTAGAACCCCAACACTAATCTTCATCTGCTAATAAAAAATGGCTTAGCTGCTGTTAGTGGCGGGATTTTGGTGATCCAACCTTTTTGAAGATTTGATAAGATAAAGTACTATTTGTTTGAATTCCATCATTTCTTTTGGTTTCTCTGGGTCCGGGTCTATTTGATCATTGATCTAGATGGAATTTTTTATCTTAAAAAGATATGGGACATACTCCTGTCTTGAGACAATCAATTTTTTTGCTATTTGGTGCATACTATTATTGATTATAGCGAATACTCCAATTTAACCTTGTAATGAAGCTATTATCTACGTTTCAGTTTTTGTTTTTTTGCCAGAACTAGAGGTGAAATAAAACTTTTTACATATTAGCATCATGTTTTTTATTATTTATGGCACTAGGCTTCACTAGGTTAAATTTCGGTTGTATATTTATCTGTATGACTTTGGAGTAAGACCTACAATATTCTGAAAGAGAATGAAAAATAGCGGAAACAGTAGTTTTGAAATATGAAATTTGAAGACGTAAGGGAATATTGCAGTTTCTGAACGTTCAGATAGCCCGAAGGCTAAATTACTTACAAACAAAGAATCAGTTTTGCATAAAAAAAATAGTATATATTTGTCTAATCCTAATTTAATTTTTTTTTCAGTCACGAGCGATAATCAGCATTGCAAGTTTCTAAAAGCCACTACCCCTCTGGGTCACCTCAAGTTTATCTATATGGTTACAGTCTACTTGGTAGCTGCAGAAGTGACCACTATAGGCGATGATTATCCCTTTTTACTCAGCAAGTTAGCAAAAGAAATAAATCCTGTACAGTTGCAGCATGAAGCGCCGCTATTTTACTGAGACCCGGCTGATTTCACTGTGGCTTTACCAACTTTACCATGAGTTTACTGTGAATAAAAGGTAAAACAATAGGCAATATAAACTACTGCCCTTAAAATCAATTAGCTCACCATCCTCCAACCTTCTTTTTTAAGGCTAGTAACCCCTCTGTCCAAGTATTTTTCACGTAAATCAGCATTTCAGGAATACTGGCTAAATTCTAGAGGATTTTACTGGTTTACTCATTACATACATATATTCTTACCGCAAATATTGTGGTTCAGAGATAAAATGAAAACCAAAGTTTGGTCTGTGACTTGATGACTTTACAATCCTACACCCATTTGATGCATATCATGGCTCAGAGTTTTGCGGAAACATAATGTGACTAAAACCCCATTATTTTTCTTGTTTCCCATGCAAAGCTTCACAAGTTAAGTCAGAACCAAGGACCAAGTAACCCATGCTTTATGCATAACCCAAGTTTATCTATATGGTTACAGTCTACTTGGTAGCTGCAGAAGTGACCACTATAGGCGATGATTATCCCTTTTTACTCAGCAAGTTAGCAAAAGAAATAAATCCTGTACAGTTGCAGCATGAAGCGCCGCTATTTTACTGAGACCCGGCTGATTTCACTGTGGCTTTACCAACTTTACCATGAGTTTACTGTGAATAAAAGGTAAAACAATAGGCAATATAAACTACTGCCCTTAAAATCAATTAGCTCACCATCCTCCAACCTTCTTTTTTAAGGCTAGTAACCCCTCTGTCCAAGTATTTTTCACGTAAATCAGCATTTCAGGAATACTGGCTAAATTCTAGAGGATTTGACTGGTTTACTCTTTACATACATATATTCTTACCGCAAATATTGTGGTTCAGAGATAAAATGAAAACCAAAGTTTGGTCTGTGACTTGATGACTTTACAATCCTACACCCATTTGATGCATATCATGGCTCAGAGTTTTGCGGAAACATAATGTGACTAAAACCCCATTATTTTTCTTGTTTCCCATGCAAAGCTTCACAAGTTAAGTCAGAACCAAGGACCAAGTAACCCATGCTTTGACAGAGTGGGACTATCAATGCCCTAATTTGGAGCACCCTGATTTGTTATCCATGTCATCTTTACTTTGCCGACTTCGCCTAAAAAGCCAATTGAATTCACAGCCTTGTTTGAATCTCAACACTTTGGCAAGTTAGAATCTTAAACGGTCAAGGAGGGTTTTACATTATTACTGGGGTTTAAAAGTGCTTTAATATTTGTGCTTCCCTGTATTTGAACTTGTACATTTTTGCGATCTTTATCACTAAGCATGGTGTCCTATTTTGGCCTTGGTGGCCTATCAGTAAGCTTGTGGCCTATTTATTTATCATGCTTTTTTGTTGCAGTGTAAGTAATTTACCGCCCATTGGACAAGTTTTTTACTTCTCAGGGTGGCCATTAAACTAACATTGTATCTATTTCATTTGTAATTAATCTCTTTCTCTTTCTCTCTCTCTCTCTCTCTCTCTCTCTCTCTCTCTCTCTCTCTCTCTCTCTCTCTATCTCTCTCTCTCTCTCTCTCGCTCTCTCTCTCTCTCTCTCTCTCTCTCTCTCTCTTTCCCTCTCTCTCTACAAATAAAAATGTCAGCGTTTAATAATGAGTATGCCTACAGTTTTGATAATGATTACTAACGGGTTTTCCCTATATTAATAGACTATAATTTGATTTTTATGCTGATTTCAAAAATATAACAGTCATTAAGTTTAATGCTACCCATTGAAAGCTAGGAGCCTAAGAAAATTTGAGTGATTTTCGAAAATGGGGGGAAACACTCACCAAAAGTCAATTTTTTCAAAAGATCTCAATGAAAATCACACCATTAGAATGCACAAAAAATGCGGAATTTTTCATTTTTTCCAAAAAGAAAGATTGCGGATGCGTGTTTATTTGTTTGCTTTTCCAGGGGCAATCGTATAGAATCAACGGTCCTAGAAGGTCGGGAGAGGGCTTTTTCTGAGTCCTCTCTTTTTATTTGAGTTGCGTTTTCTCTCTTGTTATTGCACCCAATTACGGTTTTGCCCCAAACAGGACCAATTGGCTATCGATTAAAAATTCTGAGAAAGAAAATCCATTTAGAAACTATATATTGAGCTTCCCAGTTGTATAGGAAAAAATGTCGCACGGTAGCGCATTCGTTCCTGAAAAGTCATGTAATCCATTCAAGATAAATGATTAATATGGACATTTATCTTAATTTTGATTCAACCAAGTTGATTCACAAGATTTTACATGCAATTATGTTTAATAATGAATAATTGCGCATTAGCTATTGTGAAGGATGGGTGGTGGTTTATTGTGGCGACGGGAGGGGGGGGGGGAGATGCCTAAGAAACCATATTTCAAGGCCAAAATTTTCTAATTCTCCATGGTCCTTCAGACAAATATAGAAAGAGATATGGGAGAGGACTTAATCTCTTGTCTTCTTTAATTTAGACTAAGGCTGAATAATGGTGCTGCAGGGTGACACCTCCCTTCTTATTGGAGAAAAGTGTTTCTGTCATCTAATTTAATACTTCATTTCACTAGACTGATATTCTTCATATTTTATATAATTAAAGGCGTGCTCAGTGATGCGTAAGTGCATATCAACTATTATGAAAGAGTGGCGGTGGGTTACTTTGTAGGCGCGTAGGGGCAGATGCCTCAAAGAGTGGTATAAATTGATACATAATCCTTCTGGATTTCCGGGGATGTTTTTGCCCAACTCCTTTATTATTGGTGCTAGGGGTGGGGGGTAATAATGCCTTTCCGAGTGCGACAATCCTTTTCCATGTAACATAAAATATTTCATTTATCTGCCTACAGGCACGGGGATGGAAAAGGCGAGGCGGGTCATCATTAGCATGACCAAGAAATTCCTTGGGGGAGGGGGTGCCAAATCCTACAGAGTCTGGTTTTTAGTGATTTTAAAGGGTAATATTTCTCTTTTCCTATTTATATATTAATTAAAAAACTTTTTCCAAAAAATCATTTTTTAAAAAAAAAGTAAAGAATTCCATTAAACGAAAATTGAACAAAACTCAAATAAAATATTCTACCAACCTTAAAACTACCACAAATCAGAATCGATAAATAAACGAAACCCAAAACAAACATAAATTACAATAATTAAACGAATCAAACTCAAATCGAGCAGAAATTAATATAAGTTGGGCGCAAAACCCCTATGCCTTCATAAGGCCCTAACAAAATTTCCACTTTACTGAAAAAAATATAAATGTTTTTACTTTTATGACTTTAATAAATCAAATAATATTAACATTTTGATTACTAAATACCAGTATATGTATATTAAACTGAAAATGCACATTCATTGTATTTTTTCAGGAAAGTGCAAATTTTGTTCTGGCCTCTGGAAGGCATAGGGGTTTTGCGCCCAAATTATGTTAATTTCTGCTCGTTTTGAGTTTGACTCGGTTAATTATTGTAATTTCTGTTCGTTTTGGGTTTCATTTATTTATCGATGCTGAATTGTGGTAGTTTCACGCTTGGTAGATTATTTGATTTGATTTTATTTTTGCTCAATTTTTGTTTAATGGAGTTCTTTATCTTTCTTTGAAAAACTTATTTTCTGGAAAAAGTTTTTTAAATTAATTTCTGTTCGTTTTATATTGACATAGTCTTTTAGGGAAAAAGAAAATAATACTTTAAATCTTTTCGTTTTTTAAGACTTTATAGTTTGGCCTGCTATTTGTATACTGGAGAAAAATTTTCAGCATTTTTTAACATACACCCTTTTTAAAAATCTAGACACAAATCGTACTGTTTAATTTAGTTTCATACCTCCTCTAGTTGACCTGAAATGGAAAACTTGATACCATTCGCAAAAAAAATATGTTTACTTTCTTTGATAGCTTGGATACACTTACGCTATTTTGATTTGGTCAAATTTTAAGAGCAAAAATGGGAGGGCTGGCGTGGGAGGTGGGGCGTGGGAGGGTGGGAGTGGAAGGGGGGGTTAGTTGCCCTCAAATCACTTTTGACTATTATAAAGGGCATCAGCCCTTTCTATTTTCAATTGAATGAGCCCTTTTCGAAGTTCCTCCGACAACTCCTTCGATACGAAGTGCCCTGGTCTAAACAACTGCAACAACAAAAATAATACATTATATCCACTTCGATCTTTACCATAAAAATGTCAAGCCTTCCAATCACTTTTGACTATTAAAAAGAGCACTAGGCCTTTCAATTTCCAATCGAATGAGCCCTTTTGGAAACGACAACGCTTTCTATAAATACCTTAAATGTCCCCAGGGCATAAATTACAACCCTTACCCTAAGGTCTTTTAGGGTGGTTGTCATCCTCTAAGACCGAACTTCCAGAACTTTCAACTACGTTAAACAACATGGATATCTCAAAATTTTGATAGGACGTGTTTGGGTATATGGTGGGCGTGAAAGGGGTGTTAGTCGCCCTCCAATCACTTTCGACTATTAAAGAGGGCACAAGTCCCACCACTTACCAATTGAATGAGCGCTTTTCGAAGTTTCTACGACAACTTCTTCGATACAAAGTTCCCTGCTCTAAAGGAAAACATAAATAAATAATACTTTGTGCCAATATCGTTCTTATATGCCCCCAGGGCATAAATTAAAACCCTTGCCCAGAGGTTTGTGGGGGAGTGTCCTCCTCTTTACTTAGTCCCAGTTTCTTGTCTCGTTCTTGAGTGTCCCCGTTCTTTACTTAGGCAGCGCGATCCTGCTGCCTATGATTTATGCAACAACTTTCTGTATAAACCTTATATACCCCCATGGCATAGCTTACAACCCTTGCGCTGAGATCTCTGAGGAGGTTATCATCCTAAAAGACCTAATTTGCAGGACGCTCCTCTATGTTGAACAAAATGAATATCTCAAAATTTGATCGGATATGTTTGGGAAAATGGTGGGCGTGAGAGGGGCATTAGTCACTATCCAATCACTTTCAACTATTAAAAAAGGCACTAGCCCTTTCAATTTCTAATTGAATGAGCCCTTTTGAAGAGCCCTTTTCTACGACAACGCTTTCAATAAAACCTTCAATAAACAACGCTTTCAATAAAGCCCTGAGGGATGGGGGGGGGGAGGAGTCATCCTTAAAGACCTAATTTCCAAAACTTTTAACTCCGTTGAATAAAATGGCGGTCTAAAAATATCGATTGGATGTGTTTGGGGAAAAGGCGGGCGTGAGAGGGGGGTTAGTTGCCCTCAAATCACTTTCGACTATTAAAAAGAGTACTAGCCCTTTGAATTTCCAATCGAATGAGCCCTTTTTCAAGTTTCTACAACAACGTATTCAATAAAAACCTTATATGTCCCCAGGACATGACTTATAATCCTTGCCCTGAGGGTTGTGGGGGAGTGTCCTCCTCAAAAATATTTTTTCTATCTGGAAATCAACTACGCTGAACACAATGGCTATTTCAAAATTTTCATTGGATGTGTTTGGGGAAATGATGGGCGTGGGGGCGTACTAGTGACCCTCCAATCACTTTCGACTATTGAAAAGGGTACTAGTCCTTGGGAGTTTCGATCGAATGGGTATGTTTCAAAGTTTCTATGGCCACGCCTGCTATAAACACCGTACGTTCCTAAAGAGCATAGCTTAAAACCCTTCTCTTGAGGGTTCTGAGGGAGTGTCTTCCTTGAAAACATATTTTCTATTTGGAAATCAACTACCCTGAACAAAATGGTTATCTCAAAATTTTGATTGGATGTGTTTGGGGGAATGATGAGTGTGAGGGGGGGGGGGAAGTTGCCCTCCAGCGACTTTAGAATATTAAAAAGGGCACTAGAACTCCCAATTTCCAATCGAATCAGCCCCTTTTGAAGTTTCCTGCTCTAAAGTAAAAAAATAATACATAGTACATTGTGCCAACGTCGTTCTTATATGTCCTCAGGGCATAACTTAAAACCCTTTCCCCTAGGGTTATGAGGGAGTGTCCTCCTCAAAAGCATATTTTCTATCTGGAAATCCACTACGCTGAATAAAATGGCTATCTCAAAATTTTGACTGGATGTGTTTGGGGGAATAATGGGCGTGGGGAGGGGCTAGTTGGCCTCCAATCACTTTCGACTATTATAAAGGGCACTAACCACTCCAATTACCAATTGAATGAGCCCTTTTCGAAGTTTTTACGACAACTCCTTCGATACGAAGTGCCCGGCTGAAGAAAAAAAAAACACATTGTGCCAACATCGTCCTTTACTTAGGCAGTGTTAGCGCGCTGCCTATGATAGTGCTTCAATGCATTTAAAAATATGAGCGCAGTGTACCGTATTTAAACATCAGATGGCTTCTGCCGCGTAGAAGATCAAAAGTCACGTAGAATGTCCATCCATATGAACAATATTATTGTTCAATAATATGAAAAGGGGTGTTATTGTCACAATAATACTCCTTTTCGTCAACTTGAAATTCTGCAGTAAAAAAAATAATAATAAGACCTTATTCAACAAAACTAGTGTTTATCAAAACTTTTGACTAAACATTCAAATTTTGTCCAAAATTTTAATTACGGTCTAACATTGTAATCCTCTGTCAGAAACACTGAAAAAGTGGGACGCTTACAATATATTTATGAATACTGAAATATACAATTAATCAGCAAGAAACCAGGGGCTTATGGGGTCGATACCCCATATCATATCTTGGTTAGGCCTGGGTATGATTTGAAAAATGACTAGAGACTAAGTCTGAAAAAAAAGTTTTTTCAACTGAAGGTATGGAGCAACATTAAAACTTGAAACGAACAGAAATTATTCTTTCTATGAGGGGAACTGCCCCCTCTTCAACTCTCGCTCTTTACGCTATAGTTTGAATTTGTGTCCCAATTCTTTAAGAACGACTGCTGAAACACAAGGACTGTTTAAAGTAGGCCTACTGTAAAATAGAGCGTCATGAACGAGGGTCTTGGGAGGTGGCAGCCCCCTTCATAAACGGAGTGATTTATTTTCTTTCTTCAGTTGTACTTACTTTGGTATAAACTTAGTTGAAAAAAACTTGTTTTTTATTTAATCCCTTTAAGAAACCTTTATTATAGAAATAGGCTGCTTGAAAACCCTTTACCTTATACGTACTTTAACCTTATTACGGCATTACAAATAAAAGTGGTAGATTGTAATATTTAGTAAGCCTACAGTTTAGATATCCAATTGATATTCCCATAATAATAGGCTACTACCAGTAGGTAATCATCAATAAAAACACGATAAATAGATTAGTACTTGTTTTATGTCAGTGCAGTCAATCCATGTAAATATTGGAGAAGGTGGGAATATGTATTTTTCAAAATTTAGGGAGGTGGGGTATATTTGTCTTTTTTCATTGAAAACACAAAAAGGGTGTTTTCAATGAAAATAGCCCTAGACGGTACTTTCCTATGTCTTAAGGGGCTAATTTCCCTCAGTTTTCCCCCCGCCCTATTTACTCCACTGTTCTATGCAAAAAACATTTTATATACTTTTATTGTGTTTAAGACCTTTATCACAAGAACTAGCTTGCCTTAAAACCCTTTAGCTCATAAGCAATTTTACCTTTGCACGGCTGTAGAAATAAAAGTGGTAGACTTGAGTATTTAGTTAGCCTACAGTTTAAAGTGCTAATTAATGTTTTCCCATATAAATAGGTTATTATCATTAAATAAACATTAATAAACATACTTTAAATTGGTACATACGTGCATAAAGGGAAAGTATATTCCAAATTCCAAAACTTAGGCATTTATACGAAAATTCAGTTTTAATACTTTTTATTATCAATACGACTTAAGAATTTTATTGCAAAAGCACCTTTACTTCATTTTTGATAACATACCACTTAGGGAAAAACTAAGGGTTCAAATGAAATATATCTTATCAGTTGATTCCAAAAATTTACGATTTTTGGTTTTTATTTCGATTTGAATGTTTCTGTAAAATAAAAGAGTCATTCCTATATTTAATGATTTAATGACTTGAGGTTTTTTTGTCGAATTTATTTCCTCTTCTATAGGATTAGCAGTTTATTGCTACATTATCGACGAAAGCCATAAACTAGTGATATCAGTTCTTTTCTTAAGAAAAGTATGTCTAATTACAGTTGGAAATACTAGTATGCAATGGCCTTAGATTTGTGATAGTTACTAGGATATTATCAGACACTTTCAAAAATTATAAACTGTTTTCACCTGTTTAGATTTAATAAATTAGTTTCGAATTATGAATAAGGTATCAAATGGTGAAAAAGGAAAAACAGAGTTTGAAAAGGACTTTGAGGAGGAGAAGCCCGTCCCACCAGACGGAGGATGGGGTTGGCTTGTTTTGATTGCTGCTACGATGACTATGGTAAAATCACATTCTTTATATTCATCAATAGCTTATTATTTAACAGGCTTATAGGCTTTTACACTAGCAGTGTTAGATTCATGAGTGAGTTAAGTGGGGTTAGAATTTAGCTTGAGTTTAGAATTTATATCTCTATATTTGGAAGTTTGATTTGTGAATTTGTGTAATGGTTGTGACTTATTTTAGGAATAGACTCGCCGAATATAATTTAAAACTGCACGATAGTAGATTGGTCCTAAGCCAAGTGGGTGGTAGTTGACCCCCTCCTCCCGTCTAGATCCATAACTGCATAGCAACGATACAAACAAACAAAGACACCTGGCTTCTTTTTTGTGACAACAATAAGCCTAATTGCGAGCTTCAAGGACCGCCATTCTCATTTTCGCAAAAACAAAATTTTTAGTCTCCAATTCCAAAGCTTTCCACGACATTTCATCTTCATTTCCAAATTGACATTTCATGTCAATGAAATGTCTTCTTTCCATTTCATGTCTTCTTTCCAAATTGACATTTCATCTTCTTCATTTTAAATTGTAGATTAATTTTGTTGCATGGAAGCTTTTTGCAATCTGGGCTACAGCATTCAAGCTAATGATGACGAGTAAATGCCACTTGACATTTAGTTCCTGGGAGCAGTTTGAGGCTAAAATTGCTATAACTTTTCTTATTCTAGGGAGATCACAACATTAGAAACATTAAACATGAGAAACATTATGAACATTCTATTAAATATCCTGAGTAGAAAAAAAAGTACTTTTCGAAACTATTTTGGCAATGCTGTTATACAAAATGTGTCACTAATTGTGATGATTTTCTTATGAAAAATTTACAGATAAAAAGATTCAAAATCAATATAATAGCTTTCACTAAAAATTTTATAAATCCAAAACTAAATTTAATTTCCAAATATATATTTTATTTTAATTTGTGTTTAAGCATACTCCAATTCAAACCAGTTTTGGATGCCGATATTTTTTGCAACAATTACAATAAAAACGTCATTAAATAGCAAAACTTCATTGCAAAGTCGGCGAAAGATAATTTCTGATTAAACAAAATATAAACGCTAGTTAAACAAAATTGATTACCGATGTTTTCACTCTTTTTTAGTTTTACAATTAATTTTGTGTCACACCAATTCTGAACGGAAGAGTGACGCTGTATGGCAATTTTTTTATTCCAATTTACCATAGTATTTCATATAATCTTTGTTAAAACCTTTCAATGCAGTAATATTTATTTGATTTTTCAATGATTTTTCAATGCTCGTATGATTTTTCAATGCTTTAATTCAACAGTTTAATTGGACTTACCAATACTTTTATTGCAACTTATTGTTGAACTATTTATTAACGAAGAGGCTCTTATTGAAGTCTCTGGTGGATATTTCGAAGATTCATGATTTCTAAGTCAGCATTGAACATTTGAGTCTCAAAGATTTGGTCAGACTTTGGCCTGATACTGCACAAAATGTACAAATGTAGCAGGCTACTGTGAGAAGGTCAGTTTTGGGTTAAGATGCTAACTAGAATTTAGGTGGGCCTGATTTTGTTTTTTGATTAATTTAGTAGGAAAAGCCTCTTCACTGGATGGTAGACATAGCAAAGTCTATCGTCTCCAGAAAAAGACGTTTTATTCATAAGATTAGGAGTGTTCAAAGGACATAATTCTCATTATTAGTGGGGGTACTAGTAAGCCTCATAAAAGGGCCTGGAATTGGTTCCAGAGATGACCCACCACATTCACCCTACGCGGGATAGGCGATCAACCGCTTTTTAGCTAATTAGGATGTATCATATTAATAGTGGTTCTGGTAGAATTACCAATACCTCTGCATTCAGCTTAGGTCAATTACAGCAACCAGAGTCAGTTAGGTTATATAAACCAAAAGTTGGTGTCTACAGTTTTCGGAATCTGCTCTTCATAATTTCACACTGTTTACAATATCTCAAAGAACAAGGAACAACAGCACTTACACTTCACACAAAAGCATCCCAAAAGCATCCCTGTTTCGAGAAATTTGCATTTCCTCCTAGAGTCTGCTCTGTGTTAAGGCTAAAGTAGTACAAGGGATTTAGCTTAGGTGCTGACTGAATCTGCAAGAGAAGATGAAAATAGCCTCATAGTCTCTACAATTAAAGACAGCCTCAGTTAGTGGGGTTCACATGAGAAAACGAGGGGTATGTTTTAACCACTGCAAAACTGATCATAGCTTTAAAGTTAAAATAATTCAAAGCCGAAAGATGAAAAAAATTACACTTGTGGATAACAAAACTAACAAGCAAAGTCGAAATAGGTTACTAGCTAATAAAATGAATAACACACAACTTGTGACTTCACCATGCGAACGAAAATGTGATGTTTTAAGTACTCTTTAAGGCAGTTCATTTTCCATAAAATTGTCTTTATTTATTATAAAGTCTTTATAATATTATTGTCTTTATTTTATATATATATATATATATATATATATATATATATATATATATATATATATATATATATATATATATATATATATATATATATATATATATATATATATATATATATATATATATATATATATATATATATATATATATATATATATATATATATATATATATATATATATATATATATATATATATATATATATATATATATATATATATATATATATATATATATATATATAAATAAATAATATATATATATATATATATATATAGTTTGGTTACCCTTTCACCGTTACTAGGAAAGGGTCATCCAATTTTAGTTTTGCGTTTTTATTTTAAGGTTTGGTTTTTTATATTTTTATCAGTTTTATTCTGCACTGAGGGCGGTCAAGCGGAGGTCTTGACCGAAATATTTGCATAATTTTTCAATTTTTTTCACTGGCTGTTAATTGTCCTCGTTTTCTTCCTTTCTTCGCGGTTTTATGTTTATATATATATATATATATATATATATATATATATATATATATATATATATATATATATATATATATATATATATATATATATATATAAAGGTTACCCTTTCACCGTTACTAGGAAAGGGTCATCCAATTTTAGTTTGGTGTTTTTATTTTAAGGTTTGGTTTTTATATTTTTATCAGTTTTATTCTGCACTGAGGACGGTCAAGCGGAGGTCTTGACTGAAATATTTGCATAATTTTTCAATTTTTTTCACTGGCTGTTAATTGTCCTCGTTTTCTTCCTTTCTTCGCGATTTTTTGTTTATCATGATTAGCCAGTGCGGTCTCAGAAATTATTTATATATATATATATATATATATATATATATATATATGTACTATTTCTGAAGAATATCATAGTTCAAACAATTAAAAGTAGTGATAAACAGTAAGTAATATCCTTTTCTGATGCTATTTACATGAGTATTGCATTCTATATTAACCAAAAATAGCCTTTCTTAAATCCCAACAAACATATGTGTAATAGTATGACTTTCAATCATGTCTAAACTATTAACTTTAAATGCCATCTATAAGCATAAAATGTACGTTTCTCGTTTTTTCTTTCAGATGTTTATTCCAAGTACTATTACGACTTTCGGCGTATTTGTCCCCGACCTGCGGTCAAAATATGACGCATCAACTTCTCAAATCTCATGGATTCCTGCAATTTCCTGCGCAGTTTGGAATTTAAGCGGTATTTTCACTTTTTACGTCCAATTCTACGTTGCTCCCGTGTTTCTATTTGACACGCTGAAAGAATTTAGTGCTCAAACTTAGGGGTTTTGAGTTTTGTTAGCACAAATAATTCTGACTAGTAATATTATGCCGTTGTATTATTAGTATTCTATCTTTTATATTTTAATTGTTAACCTAATAGAAACAGAATTCTTCGAAATAAAAAAAAAGAGCAAAACCTGCCACATTCCTTAAAGTAAGAGGAACCATGCGAAGGTTCTAAGGTTGGCAGAATGAATATTTTGTCAAATTCCAATTTGTAATTGGAAATGACAGACAGCTACAAAAAGAAGCAGAAAACAGTAGTATCATTTAAAAATGGAATATCTAAATGATGCAACAGTTTGTTATGTTCCACAAAACTTCTACTGTGTAAATCATCTGACAAAATAAGTAGCAATCCAGACAACAGACGATCCACTTAAAGCTTGTTAGTTCTGGTACGCTACTTGATTTTTCGATACGAGTATATATAACAGTAGATATAAACTTTGGTATTTGGGTCGGTCCGTTTTGGGATTCAAAATTGGGGTAGTAGTTCCATAATTAGAGAACTCGAAGGCAACTAAAGTTGAGATAGCAGGTTGCTAGATCAGGTAATTTAGGGAAAAATGTTATAACTTATATTTTTGCTCTTAGGGGTCCTAGGAGGTAATATGTACACAAACGTTTGCCCCCAGTTTTCTTCCCTCTTTTAATGGAGGATCTATCATGTCATCTATTACACTTACTAATTTCCCTGTACTGAAACTGACAAATAATGCTACCCCAAGTATATATATTCTCTACTGGGTAGCATCATGCCACCTATTTTACATCATTCGTTTTCTTGTGCACAAAAAATTATCAATCTACATCCCCAACATTAAAAACAATGAAAATTTGGGGTACAAAAATTAGAATACTACTGTTCAACTTTGGTTCAAAAGAGGCCTGGCACAGGCACCAAAGAACCGATTTTATTTTTTGGATTCGGATATAAATATTTAATTAAGCATGTAAAACATACAATTTTAAATCGAATACGTGGCTAATTAATAACTAACAAACAAATACAAACATGTTTGTATTGTTAGGGCCGAGGTTCCCAGCACCATCTGTTGGTAATGATATTCGTTAGAATGCGAAAATCGGTTAGAACCGAATTTATTTTTAACAGTAAGAGTCTTGCTTTTTTTTTAATAATCTCAGTTACAATGAAAAATTGTGGAATTAAGAGGGTATTAAAATTAGGTAATAGCGTATTAGGGTATTTAGTAGCTTACTACGATTTAGGGCATTAGGTATATGTATTAGGGTAATATAAATTACTTTACCTACTTTTCTCTGTTCAATTTTCTATTTAGCTGATGAATTAGCCATATTTTTTAATCTTTAGAATCTTTTCTATGACCTAGATTTTCTATCACTTACTATGTTTTTCTAATTCCGCTTTATTTTCAGCGCCATTTGCTGCTGGATGTTTATCGCTGTATTCACACCGTCGACTAACAATTTTTGGATCTGTTCTTTTGGTAATTGGTCTCATAATTGGAGCATTTGCGGAATCCTTAATGGTTGTCTACATAAGTTTTGGTGTTTTAGCTGGTAATTATTTTTTCATCGTGTTGATGACCGGTCCAAATTGGACCAATCATCAGACTTACTGATCATATTGGATTGGCTGGTCCGATTTGGATCGACTGATTTGAATGGATCAGCTTCTATTGGTGAATGGATTGCAGTTGATGATCTGCTAAAATAATGTTTATTTTCAATACGGAAATCTGTTTTTATTCTGTTAAAAATCCAATGTGGAAAATTGTTCTATCAAAATCTTTTAAGAAGATGGCTTCTTTTTCAAATTAATTAAAAAAAAACTTTTTCCACAAAATAAATTTTTCAAAGAAAAGCAAAGAACTCCATTAAACAAAAAATAAGCAAAAACAAAATCAAATAATCTACCAATCGTGAAACTACCACAAATCAGCATCGATAAATAAATGAAACCCAAAACGAACAGAAATTACAATAAATAACCGATTCAAACTCAAAATGAGCATAAATCAGGTATCAGGAATGGAAAACGAGCAACGTAAGTTGGGCTCAAAACCCCCATGTCTTCCCAAGGCCAGAACAAAATTTGCACTTTACTGAGAAAAATATAAATGTTTTTACTTTTATAACTTTAATAAATCAAATAATATTAACGTTTTGATTACTAAATATCAGTATATGTATATTAAACTGACAATGAACAATAATTTGTTTTTTTTCAGTAAAGTGCCAATTATGTTCTGGCCTTGGGAAGGCATAGGGGTTTTGAGCCCAAATTATGTTAATTTATGCTCGTTTTGAGTTTGACTCGGTTATTTATTGTAATTTCTGCTCGTTTTGGGTTTCATTTATTTATCGATGCTGATTTGTGGTAGTTTCACGCTTGGTAGATTATTTGATTTTATTTTTGCTCATTTTTTTGTTTAATGGAGTTCTTTACTTTTCTTTGAAAAACTCATTTTGTGTCTTTTCACATAGTCTTTTCTGGGAAAGAGAAAATAATGTTTTAAATCTTTTCGTTTTTTTAAGAATTTATAGTTTGGCCTGCTATTTGTATGCTGGAGAAAAGTTTTCAACAATTTTTAACAACTTACACCCGTTTAAAAATCCTGACAGAAATAGCAGTGTTTGATTTAGTTTTATACCTCCTCTAGTTGACCTGGAATGGAAAACCTGATACCTTTCACAAAAAAAATCTATTTACTTTCTTTGATGGCTTGGATACACTTACGCTATTTTGATTTGGTTAAATTTTAAGAGCAGAAGTAACCCAGAAAGTTTTTACATAATATCCTCAGTCGTTCTTAGGATACTGCTGAGATGTCTTATTGGGAATTAGCATTAACACACTGCATTTTGATTTAATCTTAAGGCAACATTTAGTTTTTAAACATAAAAGCAAATGGAAGGGTGGGCGTGGGAGAAGTAGGCAATCACTTTCGACTATTAAAAAGGGAAATAGGCCTTTCGATTTCCAATTCAATGAGCCCGTTTTGAGTTTCCACGACAACACTTTCTATAAGCACCTTATATGCCCTCAGGGCATAAATTACAACCCTTACCCTGAGGGATGTGAGAGTGGTTGTCATCCTCTAAGACCTAATTTCCAGAACTTCTGCAACGTTGAACAAAATGACTATCTGAAAATTTTGATTGAATGTGTTTGAGAGAAGGTTGGGCGTGAGAGGGGGGTCAGTTACCATCCAACCACTTTCAACTATTAAAAAGGGCACTAGCCCTCTCAATTTCCAATTGAATGAGCCCCTTTTGAAGTTTTTATGACAACTCTAACTACAAAAACCTTATATGCCCCCAGAGCATAACTTACAACCCTTGCACTGAGGGCTCTGATGGGGTTATCATCCTAAAAGACCTAATTTCCAGAACTTTCGACTACGTTGAACAAAATGGATATATCAATATTTTGATTGGATGTGTTTGGGGAAATGGTGGGCGTGAGAAGGGGGTTAGTTGCCCTTCAATCAATTTTGACTATTAAAAGGGCACTAGCCCGTTCGATTTCAAATCGAATAAACCCTTTTTAAAGTTTCTAAGACAAAGATTTCAATAAAGACTTATATGCCCCCAGGGAATAACTTATAACTCTTGCCCTGAAGACTGCGGAGGGAGTGTTCTAATCAAAGGTAAAATTTCCTGAACTTTAAACTGTGTGTAAAAAATAGCTATCTCAAAATTTTGATTGAATGTTTTTGGGGAAACGATGGGCGTGGAAGGGGTGTTATTTGCCTTCCAACCGCTTTCAACTACTAAAAAGGGCACTAGCAATTTCAATTTCGAATCGAATGAATCCTTTTTGAAGTTTCTACGACAACGCGTTCTATAACAAACTAATATGCCCCAAGGGCATAAATTACAACCCTTGCCGTGAGGACTGGGGGGGGGGGGGTGTCATCATCAAAGACCTAATTTCCAGAACTTTCAACTACGTTGAACAAAATGGCTATCTAAAAATTTTGAGTGGATGTGTTTGGGGAAAAGGTGGGCGTGAGAGGGGGGTTGGTTGCCCTCCAATCACTTTTGACTATTAAAAAGGGCACTAACCCTTTGAATTCCCAATTGAATGAGCCTTTTTGAAGTTTCTACGACAACGCTTTCTATAAAAACCTTATATGCCCCCAGTTCATAAATTACAGCCCTTGCCCTGAGGGCTGTGGGGGATTGTCCTCCTCAAAAACATAATTTCTATCTGGAAGTCAACTACGCTGAAAAAAATTGCTATCTAAAAATTTTGATTGGATTATATTTGGGGGAATTGTGGGCGTGAGAGGGGGGGGGGGCTAGTTGCCCTCAAATCACTTTTGAATATTAAAACGGGCACTAGACCTTTGAATTTCCAATCGAATGAGCCCTTTTTCAAGTTTCTACGACAAAGATTTCAACAAAAACTAATATGCCCCCCTGGCTTAACTTATAAGCCTTGCCCTGAAGACTGTGGGGGGAGTGCCCAGCTCTAAAGTATGATTTCCTGAACTTTAGACTGCGCGGAACTAAAGGGCTATTTCAAAATTTTTATTGGATGAGTTTGGGGAAATGGTGGGCATAGAAGGGGTGTTAATTGCCTTCCAATCCCTTTCGACTATTGAAAAGGGTACTAGTCATTTCAATTTCCAATCGGAAAAAATACTAAATAATACATTGTGCCAACATCGTTGTTATATGCCCTCAGGGTGTAACTTAAAACCCTTGCCTCGAGGGTTGTGAGGGAGTGTCCTCCTCAAAAATATATTTTCTATTGTGGAAATCAAGTACGCTGAACAAAAAGGCTACCTCAAAATTTTGATTGGATGTATTTGGGGGAATGATGGGCGTGGGGTGGGGGGGGGGGTTAGTTGCCCTCCAATCATTTTTGAACATTAAAAAGGACAATGTCTCTTTGAATTTCCAATCCAATGAGCCTTTTATGAAGTTTTTACGACAACGCCTTCTATAAAAACCTTATATGCCCCCAGGGCGTAACTTACAACCCTTTCCCTGAAGGCTGTGGGTAAGTGGCCTCCTCAAAAACATAATTTGCAATTGGAAATCAATTTTGCTGAGCAAAATGGCTATCTCAAAATTTTGATTGGATGTGTTTCGGGAAATGGTGGGCGTCGAAGGGGTGTTAGTTGCCTTCCAATCACTTTGGACTATTAAAAAGGGTACAAACCACTCCAATTTCCAATTAAATAAGCCCTTTTCGAAGTTTCTATGACAACTTCTTCGATACAAAGTTCCCTGCTCTAAAGGAAAAAAATAATCAATAAGACATTGTGCCAACATCGTTCTTATATGCCTTCAGGACATAACTTACAACCCTTGCCCTAAAGGCTGTGGGGGAGTGTCCTCTTCAAAAACAACATTTCTATCTGAAAATCAACTACGCTGAACAAAAAGGCTATCTCAAAATTTTGATTGGATGTGTTTGGGGGAATGATGGGCGTGAGGGGGGGGGGGGGGGCTAGTTGCCCACCAATCATTTTCGACTATTAAAAAGGGCACTAGCCACTCCAATTTCCAATCGAATGAGACCAGCTTTTCCAAAAAGTTGGTCTATCTTAAAAAAAAAAAAAATACTGCATTAGCTTCAGCATGTCAGGGATCCTTTGTGCATAGGTTTCAATCTCCTATCTACAAAAATGGGGTATTTTGCTTTTTTTTCCCAGAAGAAAGACCACGGGTGCGTATTTATCCAGTTTTTTGTTCGTTTTTCCCAGGGTTTTATTCTTGAACCGACGTTAGACAGGCTTATTTAAGAGCAAAATTGTCAAGTTGAGTATTTCTAATGCACAGAAAATCCAATATTAAATATTGTTAAGTTTAAATTCTAAATATTCCTTGAAATAAAAATGAACTCTTAAAATATAATAAGCAATAAACTAAAAACAAGAAAATTACTAAGAAGCTTTTACAGTATAACTAGCCAATTTGGCTTGTTGTGGTAAAACATACTACGACAACATCATATGCAATGAGGAATCGTAGTTCTAATCTTTTTTTTTCTCGATGAACTGGAATAGAGGGTGATTTTCAATTTTGTTCGCAATGAGGGCCTTCAAGTGACACTGCACCTCCTATTAGAGTCCAACCAAAGTTTGAAGATGGTCATTTTTGTCAAAATGGTTGGAAAGCCCAAAAAACAGGTTTGGGGGTGACTTGATATGCGTAACCCGGAAGTAATGGTGCTCAATTTTGAAAATAAGTCACTTTAAAATGGAGGCTTCAAAAACACATTTCAGTAGCAATGGAGTTCAGTATAGTTCGATTCATTTAACAGTAATTGAGTTTAATGAATACAGTAAGGATATTTAGTTTGTACAATGGGATGAAAAATCCTTCTTTTATGAAGTAGGTTTGGGCACTAAAAAGTCCTAGCACGACTACCTCTACCGTGAATATTCACACAACAGCTACTATAGCTGCCTCTACCGCAGCTAAACCTACCACAAATGCTCCTCCCACGACTACCCCTATCATTCATCTCAGAACGACTATTCTTACCAAGATTACTTTTACGACAACTATCCCCCCACCATGACCTTTCCTGCAAAGACTACCCTTACTATGACAATTCCTACCAGGAATACTGTTTCAGGGTCTACTCCAATTAGAACTGGTGTACTACAAACAATCCTGCAGTAACTACACCTAACTACTCCTACCATGACTACTGATAAAACAACTGGTACTTCCACTGAAACCGTCAAGATTAGACCAGCCATGTCTGCTGTTACCACAACTGCTCTTACTATGATTGCTACTGCTACCACCACTACTACTCCTACTGTGTTACTACTCCGGAAGAAACACATTGGAGACAGAAGACTAGCTTAGGAGGTGGTTTAGTGTATATGACGGTGGGAGAGTGAGTTAATTTTATTTTAGCTGGGATTCGATGTAGAATTGTACATTGAAATAGATATAGATCGGGGAATCGAAGGCGAAACTGCCGATTAGGAGAGTGATAGGGACTTCGAGGAAGCTGTTGGAGCTAAGACAGATGATATCAAATCTGGAGATACTGTTAGCTCTACCCTTTGCAAATTTTTTATTGAAACAAAAATAAACTATTTCAAGCAAAATAAAACAGATAAAGTTAAATTAAGCTACTAAATTGGGGAAGCTACCTCGTTTGGAAGTACGCAAGCTGAAACTTGTGGTAATTTCTGTTCGTTTTGTTATTTTACCACTTTATCGGATATCTTCCTATCTTAGGTCTTAGAATTGCTTTTGCTTTGCAGCAAGGAACTCTTTGGTACAAGAATTTACCATCTTACCAGACGATTTACCATTTTATTGCTATTTTACCATTTGTAGGATATCTTCCTATTTTGAGTATCGGGATTGCCTTTGCTTTGCAGCAAGGAATTCTTTGGTACAAGAGTTTACCACTTTATAAGACAATTTACCATTATATCATTATTTTACCATTTCATCAGATATCTTCCTGTTTTAGGTCTCGGGATTGCCTTTGCTTCGCAGCAAGGGATTCTCTTAGTTCAAGAATATTTTCAAGAAAAGCGAGCCCTAGCGAACGGGATTATGCTAGCAGGGGCTTCAATAGGACAAATGATTGTTCCCATTCTTCTTCAAATTTTTCTGTTGGAATATGGTGTATCAGGAACCATGCTTCTACTTTCTGGCATTGCCATGCAAGGAATTATAGCAGGAGCACTGTTTCAGCCATCCAGATGGCATTTAAGGTAATATTTTACATTTTAAGGTGTTTTACAATTTAAAGTGAGGTTACAATTTAAAGATTTTTTTCATTAAAGGTATCTTTCAGTAAGTGGAATTAATCAACCGACAAAAAACATAGACGTTGGCAGCAAAAAAACGACAAAAAAATTTAAAAAGATAGAAGCCACTATCTTATAAGTAGTTATCTAAGTACCATTTTGCCCACTTTATGTTCCATCCTGTGTTATTTCCACGACTTTACGTTCCCTGGCACCTTTCTATGGCAGATTACTAGACTGATTATTGCTACTGTTGTCAATTGAATATGGAATTATACAAAACCTACCAGACAAGTTTCCAGGCTAACCAGACATGTTTTTGGACCAAGCAGACAAGTTTCTGGGTCAACTCTAGCTTTCTTGGTCTTTATATTCTAAGATAGCTTCCCAGAGCATGTACCTATGGAGTTGGAACCTTTACGGTCCTTCCTGCTATAGCAAGACTTGTCTGGTGGTTATAATCTGGTTTGGTGGGTATAGTCTGGTTTGGTGGGTATAGTCTGGTTTAGTTTTTCAAAGAGATTGAGTATTTGACATTTTGGCAAAAAGGGATAAGGAATTCGCAAATTGGACACTATGAACGATATTAATTAATGTTTTGAATAATAGGAGTGTGAATGATTCTAATTAGTGACTGTATGAAGGTGGGGAAAAAAAAAGATTAAACTGATTAACAGTTAAGATAACCCCGAAGGGGTTGTTAACTCAGGTAATTTGTTATAAATTTGAAACAACATCAGTCTATGAAAATGACTAACGACGATAGAATGACATTGTGAGTTGACCTAGCTTTACCTCTCCGATGTGTCAATTTTGGAGGGAAAATCAAAAATACTCAGAATCGAAAATAAATGGGATCTGCCTCAAGGGGAAGGCTCAGAGGCCATTCGTTCCCCCATTTCTGAGGGCAGAGGTGGGGGGGCGGGGGAGGGTCAATTTTGGAGGGAAAACCAAAAATACTCAGAATCGAAAATAAACGGGATCTGCCTCAAGGCCAAGGCTCAGAGGCCCTTCCTTCCCCCCTTTCTGAGGGCAGGGGAGGGGGAAGGGTCAATTTTGGAGGTAAAACCAAAAATGCTCAGAATCGAAAATAAATTGGATCTGCCTCCCGGGCAAGGCTCAGAGGCCCTTCGTTCCCCCATTTCTGAGGACTGGGGAAGGGAAATGTAACATTGCATCTGGAAAACCAAAAATCCTAAAACTCAACAATACATTGGATCTGCCACCAGGGACCGGATCTGTGATCCAATTTTCCACTCTGGCTGAGGGCCGGGGGGAGGGGGCTTCAATTTTGGAGGGAAAACCAAAAATACTCAGAATCGAAAATAAACGGGATCTGCCTCAAGGGGAAGGCTCAGAGGCCCCTCCTTCCTCCATTTCTGAGGGCAGGGGAGAGGGGGAGTCAATTTTGGAGGGAAAACCAAAAATACTCAGAATCGAAAATAAACGGGATTTGCCTCAAGGGGAAGGCTCAGAGGCCCTTCGTTCACCCATTTCTGAGGGCAGGGGAGGGGGGAGGGTCAATTTTGGAAGGGAAAATCAAAAACACTCAGAAAGTTCATTTTGAATTTCCTTCATTGAAATGCAAGAGTTGGAATATTTCAGTAGTGTTTTGTTGTGCTTTACCTTGTCATAGTTACATTCTCTTAAATTTTCAAAGTTCATTTTGAATTTCTTTCGTTGAAATGCAAGAGTTGGAATATTTCAGTAGTGACTTGTTGTGCTTTACCTTTTCACAGCTACATTCTCAGGATTTTTCGAAGTTCATTTTGAATTTCTGTCGTGAAATGCAAGAGTTGGAATATTTCAGTAGTGACTTGTTGTGCTTTACCTTGTCACAGTTACATTTTCTTGATTTTTCGAAGTTCATTTTGAATTTCTGTCGTAAAATGCAAGAGTTGGAATATTTCATTAGTGACTTGTTGTGCTTTACCATGTCACAGTTACATTCTCTTGATTTTTCGAAGTTCATTTTGAATTTCTCTCGTAAAAAGCAAGAGTTGGAATATTTCAGTAGTGTTTTGTTGTGCTTTACCTTGTCACAGTTACATTCTGTTGATTTTCATAGTTTATTTTGAATTTCTTTCATTGAAATGCAAGAGTTGGAATATTTCAGTAGTGTTTTGTTGTGCTTTACCTTGTCACAGTTACATTCTCTTAATTTTTTAAAGTTCATTTTGAATTTCTTTCGCGAAATGCAAGAATTGGAATATTTCAGTAGTGTCTTTTCGTGGTTTACCTTGTCACAGCTACATTCTCATGATTTTTCAAAGTTCATTTTGAATTTCTGTCGTGAAATGCAAGAGTTGGAATATTTCAGTAGTGACTTGTTGTGCTTTACCTTGTCACAGTTACATTCTCTTGATTTCCCGAAGTTCATTTTGAATTTCTGTCGTGAAATGCAAGAGTTAGAATATTTCAGTAGTGTTTTCTTGTGCTTTACCTAGTCACAGTTACATTGTATTGATTTTCATATTTAATTTTGAATTTATTTCATTGAAATGCAAGAGTTGGAATATTTCACTAGTGTATTGTTGTGCTTTACCTTGTCACAGTTACATTCTCTTAATTTTTCAGTGTTCGTTTTGAATTTCTTTCGTGAAATGCAAGAATTGGAATATTTCAGTAGTGTGTTGTCGTGGTTTACCTTTTCACAGCTACATTCTCATGATTTTTCAAAGTTCATTTTGAATTTCTGTCGTGAAATGCCAGAGTTGGAATATTTCAGTAGTGACTTGTTGTGCTTTACCTTGTCACAGTTACATTCTCTTGATTTTTCGAAGTTCATTTTGAATTTCTGTCGTAAAATGCAAGAGTTGGAATATTTCAGTAGTGACTTGTTGTGCTTTACCTTGTCACAGTTACATTCTCTTGATTTTTCGAAGTTCATTTTGAATTTCTCTCGTAAAATGCAAGAGTTGGAATATTTCAGGAGTGTTTTGTTGTGGTTTACCTTGTCACAGTTACATTCTGTTGATTTTCATAGTTCATTTTGAATTTCTTTCATTGAAATGCAAGAGTTGGAATATTTCAGTAGTGTTTTGTTGTGCTCTACCTTGTCACAGTTACAGTCTCTTAATTTTTCAAAGTTCATTTTGAATTTCTTTCGTGAAATGCAAGAATTGTAATATTTCAGTATTGTCTTTTCGTGGTTTAACTTGTCACAGCTCCATTCTCATGATTTTTCAAAGTTAATTTTGAATTTCTGTCGTGAAATGCAAGAGTTGGAATATTTCAGTAGTGACTTGTTGTGCTTTACCTTGTCACAGTTACATTCTCTTGATTTTTCGAAGTTCATTTTGAATTTCTGTCGTGAAATGCAAGAGTTGGAATATTTCAGTAGTGTTATGTTGTGCTTTACCTTGTCACAGTTACATTCTATTGATTTTCATAGTTCATTTGGAATTTCTTTCATTGAAATGCAAGAGCTGGAATATTTCACTAGTGTTTTGTTGTGCTTTACCTTGTCACAGTTACATTCTCTTAATTTTTCAAAGTTCATTTTGAATTTCTTTCGTGAAATGCAAGAATTGGAATATTTCAGTAGTGTGTTGTCGTGGTTTACCTTTTCACAGCTACATTCTCATGATTTTTCAAAGTTCATTTTGAATTTCTGTCGTGAAATGCCAGAGTTGGAATATTTCAGTAGTGACTTGTTGTGCTTTACCTTGTCACAGTTACATTCTCTTGTTTTTTCGAAGTTCATTTTGAATTTCTGTCGTTAAATGCAAGAGTTGGAATATTTCAGTAGTGACTTGTTGTGCTTTACCTTGTCACAGTTACATTCTCTTGATTTTTCGAAGTTCATTTTGAATTTCTCTCGTAAAATGCAAGAGTTGGAATATTTCAGTAGTGTTTTGTTATGCTTTACCTTGTCACAGTTACATTCTGTTGATTTTCATAGTTCATTTTGAATTTCTTTCATTGAAATGCAAGAGTTGGAATATTTCAGTAGTGTTTTATTGTGCTTTACCTTGTCACAGTTACATTCTCTTAATTTTTCAAAGTTCATTTTGAATTTCTTTCGTGAAATGCAAGAATTGGAATATTTCAGTAGTGTCTTGTCGTGGTTTACCTTGTCACAGCTACATTCTCATGATTTTTCAAAGTTCATTTTGAATTTCTGTCGTGAAATGCAAGAGTTAGAATATTTCAGTAGTGACTTGTTGTGCTTTACCTTGTCACAGTTACATTCTCTTGATTTTTCGAAGTTCATTTTGAATTTCTGTCGTAAAATGCAAGAGTTGGAATATTTCAGTAGTGACTTGTTGTGCTTTACCTTGTCACAGTTACATTCTCTTGATTTTTCGAAGTTCATTTTGAATTTCTCTCGTTAAATGCAAGAGTTGGAATATTTCAGTATGGTTTTGTTGTGCTTTACCTTGTCACAGTTACATTCTGTTGATTTTCATAGTTCATTTTGAATTTCTTTCATTGAAATGCAAGAGTTGGAATATTTCAGTAGTGTTTTGTTGTGCTTTACCTTGTCACAGTTACATTCTCTTAATTTTTCAAAGTTCATTTTGAATTTCTTTCGCGAAATGCAAGAATTGGAATATTTCAATAGTGTCTTGTCGTGGTTTACCTTGTCACAGCTACATTCTCATGATTTTTCAAAGTTCATTTTGGATTTCTTTTGTTGAAATGCAAGACTTGGAATATTTCAGTAGTGACTTGTTGTGCTTTACCTTGTCACAGTTACATTCTCTTGATTTTTTGAAGTTCATTTTCAATTTCTGTCGTGATATGCTAGAATTGGAATATTTCAGTAGTATTTCGTGATGATATATCTTGTCAAATTTACATTTTCTTTATTTTCATAGTTCATTTTTGATTTCTTTTATTGAAATGCAAGAGTTGGAATATTTCAGTAGGGAATTGTTGTTCTTTAAATTGTCAAAGTTAAATACTCTTGATTTTTAGAAGTTCGTTTTGAATTTCTTTCATTGAAATGCAAGAGTTGGAATATTTAAGTAGTGTTTTGTTGTGCTTTACCTTGTCACAGTTACATTCTGTTGATTTTCATAGTTCATTTTGAATTTCTTTCATTGAAATGCAAGAGTTGGAATATTTCAGTAGTATTTTGTTGTGCTTAACCTTATCACAGTTGCATTCTCTTTAATTTTTCAAATTTCATTTTGAATTTCTGTCGTGAAATGCAAGAGTTGGAATATTTCAGTGGTGACTTGTTGTGCTTTACCTTGTCACAGTTACATTCTCTTGATTTTTCGAAGTTCATTTTGAATTTCTGTCGTAAAATGCAAGAGTTGGAATATTTCAGTGGTGACTTGTTGTGCTTTACCTTGTCACAGTTACATTCTCTTGATTTTTCGAATTTCATTTTGAATTTCTCTCGTAAAATGCAAGAGTTTGAATATTTCAGTATGGTTTTGTTGTGCTTTAACTTGTCATAGTTACATTCTGTTGATTTTCATAGCTCATTTTGAATTTGTTTCATTGAAATGCAAGAGTTGGAATACGTCAGTAGTGTTTTGTTGTGCTTTAACTTGTCACAGATAAATTCTCTTAATTTTTCAAAGTTCATATTGAATTTCTTTCGCGAAGTGCAAGAATTGAAATATTTCAGTAGTGTCTTGTTGTGCTTTACCTTGTCAAAGCTACATTCTCATGATTTTTCAAAGTCCAGTTTGGATTTTTTTCGTTGAAATGCAAGAGTTGGAATATTTCAGTAGTGACTTATTGTGCTTTACCTTGTAACAGTTACATTCTCTTGATTTTTCGAAGTTCATTTTGAATTTCTGTCATAAAATGCAAGAGTTGGAATATTTCAGTAGTGACTTGTTGTGCTTTACCTTGTCACAGTTACATTCTCTTGATTTTTCGAAGTTCATTTTGAATTTCTGTCGTAAAATGCAAGAGTTGGAATATTTCAGTAGTGAATTGTTGTGCTTTACCTTGTCACAGTTACATTCTCTTGATTTTTCGAAGGTCATTTTGAATTTCTCTCGTAAAATGCAAGAGTTGGAATATTTCAGTAGTGTTTTGTTGTGCTTTACCTTGTCACAGTTACATTCTGTTGATTTTCATAGTTTATTTTGAATTTCTTTCATTGAAATGCAAGAGTTGGAATATTTCAGTAGTGTTTTGTTGTGCATTACCTTGTCACAGTTAAATTCTCTTAATTTTTCAAAGTTCATTTTGAATTTCTTTCGCGAAGTGCAAGAATTGGAATATTTCAGTAGTGTCTTTTCGTGGTTTACCTTGTCACAGCTACATTCTCATGATTTTTCAAAGTTCATTTTGAATTTCTGTCGTGAAATGCAAGAGTTGGAATATTTCAGTAGTGACTTGTTGTGCTTTACCTTGTCACAGTTACATTCTCTTGATTTTTCGAAGTTCATTTTGAATTTCTGTCGTGAAATGCAAGAGTTGGAATATTTCAGTAGTGTTTTGTTGTGCTTTACCTTGTCACAGTTACTTTCTATTGATTTTCATAGCTCATTTTGAATTTCTTTCATTGAAATGCAAGAGTTGGAATATTTCACTAGTGTTTTGTTGTGCTTTACCTTGTCACAGTTACATTCTCTTAATTTTTCAAAGTTCATTTTGAATTTCTTTCGTGAAATGCAAGAATTGGAATATTTCAGTAGTGTGTTGTCGTGGTTTACCTTTTCACAGCTACATTCTCATGATTTTTCAAAGTTCATTTTGAATTTCTGTCGTGAAATGCCAGAGTTGGAATATTTCAGTAGTGACTTGTTGTGCTTTACCTTGTCACAGTTACATTCTCTTGATTTTTCTAAGTTCATTTTGAATTTCTGTCGTAAAATGCAAGAGTTGGAATATTTCAGTACTGACTTGTTGTGCATTACCTTGTCACAGTTACATTCTGTTGATTTTTCGAAGTTCATTTTGAATTTTTATCGTGACATGCACGAGTTGGAATATTTGTTTAGTGTTTTGTTGTTCTTTAACGTGTCACAGATAGATTCTGTTGATTTCACTAGTTAATTTTTAATTTCTTTCATTGAAATGCAAGAGTTGGAATATTTCAGTAGTGTTTTGTTGTGCTTTACCTTGTCACAATTACATTCTCTTAATTTTTCAAAGTTCATTTTGAATTTCTTTCGTGAAATGCAAGAATTGGAATATTTCAGTAGTGTCTTGTCGTGGTTTACCTTGTCACAGCTACATTCTCATGATTTTTCAAAGTTCATTTTGAATTTCTGTCGTGAAATGCAAGAGTTGGAATATTTCAGTAGTGACTTGTTGTGCTTTACCTTGTCACAGTTACATTCTCTTGATTTTTCGAAGTTCATTTTGAATTTCTGTCGTAAAATGCAAGAGTTGGAATATTTCAGTAGTGACTTGTTGTGCTTTACCTTGTCACAGTTACATTCTCTTGATTTTTCGAAGTTCATTTTGAATTTCTCTCGTAAAATGCAAGAGTTGGAATATTTCAGTATGGTTTTGCTGTGCTTTACCTTGTCACAGTTACATTCTGTTGATTTTCATAGTTCATTTTGAATTTCTTTCATTGACATGCAAGAGTTGGAATATTTCAGTAGTGTTTTGTTGTGCTTGAGCTTGTCACAGTTACATTCTATTGATTTTTCGAAGTTCATTTTGAATTTCTTTCGCAAAGTGCATGAGTTGGAATATTTCAGTAGTGTCTTGCCGTGGTTTACCTTGTCACAGCTAAATTCTCATGATTTTTCAAACTTCATTTTGGATTACTTTTGTTGAAATGCAAAAGTTGGAATATTTCAGTAGTGACTTGTTGTGCTTTACCTTGTCACAGTTACATTCTCTTGATTTTTTTAAGTTCATTTTGAATTTCTGTCGTGAAATGCAAGAGTTGGAATATTTCAGTAGTGTTTTGTTGTGATTTACCTTGTCAAAGTTACATTCTGTTGATTTTCATAGTTCATTTTGGATTTCTTTCATTGAAATGCAAGAGTTGGAATATTTCAGTAGTGACTTGTTGTGCTTTACCTTGTCACAGTTACATTCTCTTGATTTTTCGAAGTTCGTTTTGAATTTCTTTCATTGAAATGAAAGAGTTGGAATATTTCAGTAGTCTTTTGTTGTGCTTTACCTTATCACAGTTACATTTTCTTAATTTTCATTGTTTATTTTGCATTTCTTTCATTGAAATGCAAGAGTTGGAATATTTCAGTAGTGTTTTGTTGTGCTTTACCTTATCACAGTTACATTCTCTTAATTTTTCAAATTTCATTTTGAATTTTTGTCGTGAAATGCAAGAGTTGGAATATTTCAGTAGTGACTTATTGTGCTTTACCTTGTCACAGTTACATTCTCTTGATTTTTCGAAATTCATTTTGAATTTCTGTCATGAAATGCAAGAGTTGGATTCTGGTTCAAATCTGAAACTTTAGACGTTTTTTGGATCGAAAAATAAAACTCTTTCTATAAAATCTGATCTAAAAAAGGGTTTTTGACCGTAAACTCTAGTCTTTTTTTCGTAAGAAAATTATGGACAATGCAATTCGGTGGCTCAGAGGTGAAAATTAAGTACAGTTATGGATAGCAAATTAAGCAATCTCTATTAAATCTGAGCTAATAGGTTTTTTTTGCTGTAAACTCTAGTTTTTTGTACGAAAATTATGGAAAATACAATTATCTGGTGCAAATCTGAAACTTTAGTCTATTTTTTGATAGAAAAATAAACTATTTCTGTAAAATCTTAGCTAATAGGGGTTTTTGACCTTAAACTATAGATTTTTTTTGTAAGAAAACTATGGAAAATACAATTCGTTGGCTCATAGGTGAAAATTAAGTCCAGTTATGGATCGAAAAATAAACTATTTCTGTAAAATCTGAGCTAATAAGGAATTTTGCCCGTAAACTCTAGTTTTTTGTGAGCAAATTATGGAAAATACAATTCTCTGGCTCAAATCTGAAACTTAATTCTATTTTTGGATCGAAAAATAAACTATTTCTGTAAAATCTGAGCTAATAATGGTTTTTGACCGTAAACTCTAGTTTTTTGTAAGAAAATTATGGAAAATACAATTGTCTGGTTGAAATCTGAAACTCTAGTCTATTTTTGGATCGAAAATAAAACTATTTCTATAAAATCCGATCTAAAAAGGGTTTTTTGACCGTAAACTCATCTGAGTGCAATCATCTCTGGAGATCTCAATCTCGCATAACCACCAACATAAGAGTTGTATTTTTTCGCTATTCCAAAGAAATTTAATTCCTTACTGTCATGACAATGCATGCATACATTTCCAATAGTGCTACCACTTGTACTTGTTTCATAGTTTAAATACTTCTCCTTGTCGGCATTCAATGCTACAATAACCTTGTTATATGAACACACTTTATTAAAATGCTCCATCTCCACTTTTTTTTAAAGATATGACTTATGTGTTTATCGTACCACTGCGTAAAAAATACTGATTTAATACATGCAATAGACTAGGTAGTGTCAATAACCGGATCATAGAATACCAATGGGAAATCCACATAGTATCTCTGACCAATAGTAGAGTACAATTGTTCGAGCCGTAGGCATATTTTGTCATTTTAAGATACGTACAAGAAAAAAGATAAAAAAAATAAATAAAGTTGAATAATTTCGAAGTTTAAAAAAAAAATAGTTTGTTTTTATGGAAAAAATATTGAATTAGAATCATCAGTCCTCATCATTATGAGTATCCAAAACTGGACTTAAGTCTCACATTTGAACTAGAGAATTGTATTTTCAAGAATTTTCTTACAAGAAACTAGATTTTACGGTCAAAAACCCTTATTAGCTCAGATTTTACAGAAATAGTTTTATTTTTCGATCCAAAAATAGAATTAAGTTTCATATTTGAACCAGGGAATTGTATTTTCCATAATTTTCTTATAAAAAACTAGAGTTTACGGCCAAAAACCCTTATTAGCTCAGATTTTACAGAAATACTATATTTTTCGATCCATAACTGGACTTGATTTTCCCCTATGAGCCAATGAATTGTATTTTCCATAATTTTCTTACAAAAAACTAGAGTTTATGATCTAAAACCCTTTTAACTCAGATTTTATAGAAATGGTTTTATTTTTCGATCAAAAATAGACTTAAGTTTCAGATTTGAACCAGAGAATTGTATTTTCCATAATTTTCTTACAAAAAAATAGATTTTACGGTCAAAACCCTTTTTTAGCTCAGATTTTAAGGAAATAGTTTTATTTTTCGATCCGAAAATAGACTTAAGTTTAAGATTTGAACCAGAGATTTGTATTTTCCATAATTTTCTTACAAAAAAATAGAGTTTACGGTCAAAAAACCCTTTTTAGCTCGGATTTTATAGAAATAGTTTTATTTTTCGATCCAGAAATAGACTAGAGTTTCAGATTTCAACCAGACAATTGTATTTTCCATAATTTTCTTACAAAAAAATAGTGTTTATGGTCAAAATCCCGTATTAGCTCAAATTTTACAGAAATAGTCTGTTTTTCGATCCAAAAATAGAATTAAGTTTCAGAATTGAGCCAAAGAATTGCATTTTCCATAATTTTCTCACAAAAAACTATAGTTTACAGGCAAAAACCCTTATTAGCTCAGATTTTACAGAAATAGTTTATTTTTCGATCCATAACTGGACTTAATTTTCACCTATGAGCCAACGAATTGTATTTTCCATAATTTTTTTACAAAAAAAAACTAGAGTTTACGGTCAAAAACCCTTATTAGCTCAGATTTTACAGAAATAGTTTATTTTTCGATCCAAAAATTGACTAAAGTTTCAGATTTCCACCAGAGAATTGTATTATCCATAATTTTCTTACAAAAAACTAGAGTTTACAGCAAAAAAACCCTATTAGCTCAGATTTTCTAGAGATTGTTTAATTTTCGATCCATAACTGTACTTAATTTTCACCTCTGAGCAAACGAATTGCATTTTCCATAATTTTCTTACAAAAAAAAACTAGAGTTTACGGTCAAAAACCCATTTTTAGCTCAGATTTTATAGAAAGAGTTTTATTTTTCGATCCAAAAAACGACTAAAGTTTCAGATTTGAACCAGAATCCATCTTTTGCATTTCATGACAGAAATTCAAAATGAACTTCGAAAAATCAAGAGAATTTAACTGTGACAAGGTAAAGCACAACAAGTCACTACTGAAATATTCCAACTCTTTCATTTCACGACATAAATTCAAAATGAAATTTGAAAAATTAAGAGAATGTAACTGTGATAAGGTAAAGCACAACGAAACACTACTGAAATATTCCAACTCTTGCATTTCAATGAAAGAAATTCAAAATGAACAATGAAAATCAACAGAATGTAACTGTGACAAGGTAAAGCACAACAAAACACTACTGAAATATTCCAACTCTTGCATTTCATGACAGAAATTCAAAATGAACTTCGAAAAATCAAGAAAATGTAACTTTGACAAGGTAAAAATAAACAATTCACTACTGAAATATTCAAACTCATAAATTTCAAGGAAAGAAATCAAAAAAGGACTATGAAAATCAAGAGAATGTAACTTTGACAACGTCAATCATAACGAAATACTACTAAAATATTCCAAATCTAGCATTTCGCGACAGAAAATCAAAATGAACTTCAAAAAATCAAGAGAATGTAACTGTGACAAGGTAAAGCACAACAAGTCACTACTGAAATATTCCAACTCTTGCATTTCAACGAAAGAAATCCAAAATGAACTTTGAAAAATCATGAGAATGTAGCTGTGACAAGGTAAAGCACGACAAGACACTACTGAAATATTCCAATTCTTGCACTTCATGAAAGAAATTCAAAATGAACTTTGAAAAATTAAGAGAATGTAACTGTGACAAGGTAAAGCACAACAAAACACTACTGAAATATTCCAACTCTTGCATTTCAATGAAAGAAATTCAAAATGAACTATGAAAATCAACAGAATGTAACTGTGACACGGTAAAGCACAACCACACACGCCTGAAATATTCCAACCGTTGCATTTCAAGAGAGAAATTCAAAATTAACTTAGAAAAATCAAGAGAATGTAACTGTGACAAGGTAAAGCACAACAATTCACTACTGAAATATTCCAACTCGTGCATTTCACGACAGAAATTCAAAATGAAATTCGAAAAATCAAGAGAATGTAAGTGTGACAAGGTAAAGCAAAACAAGTCACTACTGAAATATTCCAGCTCTCGCATTTCACGACAGAAATTCAAAATGAACTTTGAAAAATCATAAGAATGTAGCTGTGACAAGGTAAACCACGACAAGAAACTACTGAAATATTCCAATTCTTGCATTTCACGAAAGAAATTCAAAATTAACTTTGAAAAATTAAGAGAATGTAACTGTGACAAGGTAAAGCACAACAAAACACTAGTGAAATATTCCAATTCTTGCATTTCAATGAAAGAAATTCAAAATGAACTATGAAAATCCATAGAATGTAACTGTGACAAGGTAAAGCACAACAAAACACTACTGAAATATTCCAACTCTTGCATTTCACGACAGAAATTCAAAATGAACTTCGAAAAATCAAGAGAATGTAACTGTGACAAGGTAAAGCACAACAAGTCACTACTGAAATATTCCATCTATTGCATTTCACGACAGAAATTCAAAATGAACTTTGAAAAATCATGAGAATGTAGCTGTGACAAGGTAAAGCACGACAAGACACTACTGAAATATTCCAATTCTTGCACTTCGCGAAAGAAATTCAAAATGAACTTTGAAAAATTAAGAGAATGTAACTGTGACAAGGTAATGCACAACAAAACACTACTGAAATATTCCAACTCTTGCATTTCAATGAAAGAAATACAAAATGAACTATGAAAATCAACAAAATGTAACTGTGACAAGGTAAAGCACAACAAAACACTACTGAAATATTCCAACTCTTGCATTTTACGAGAGAAATTCAAAATGAACTTCGAAAAATCAAGAGAATGTAACTGTGACAAGGTAAAGCACAACAAGACACTACTGAAATATTCCAACTCTTGCATTTTAAGAGAGAAATTCAAAATGAACTTATAAAAATAAAGAGAATGTAACTGTGACAAGGTAAATCACAACATGGCACTACTGAAATATTCCAACTCTTGCATTTTACGAGAGAAATTCAAAATGAACCTCAAAAAATCAAGAGAATGTAACTCTGACAAGGTAAAGAGCAACAAGTCACTACTGAAATATTCCAACTCTTGCATTTCAAGACAGAAATTCAAAATGAACTTCGAAAAATCAAGAGAATGTAACTGTGACAAGGTAAAGCACAACAAGACACTACTGAAATATTCCAACTCTTGCATTTCACGACAGAAATTCAAAATTAACTACAAAAAATCAAGAGAATGTAACTGTGACAAGGTAAAGCACAACAAGTCACTACTGAAATATTCCAACTCTTGCATTTCAACGAAAGAAATCCAAAATGAACTTTGAAAAATCATGAGAATGTAGCTGTGACAAGGTAAAGCACGACAAGACACTACTGAAATATTCCAATTCTTGCACTTCGCGAAAGAAATTCAAAATGAACTTTGAAAAATTAAGAGAATGTAACTGTGACAAGGTAAAGCACAACAAAACACTACTGAAATATTCCAACTCTTGCATTTCAATGAAAGAAATTCAAAATGAACTATGAAAATCAACAGAATGTAACTGTGACAAGGTAAAGCACAACAAAACACTACTGAAATATTCCAACTCTTGCATTTTACGAGAGAAATTCAAAATGAACTTCGAAAAATCAAGAGAATGTAACTGTGACAAGGTGAAGCACAACAAGTCACTACTGAAATATTCCAACTCTTGCATTTTACGATAGAAATTCAAAATGAACTTCGAAAAATCAAGAGAATGTAACTGTGACAAGGTAAAGCACAACAAGTCACTACTGAAATATTCCAACTCTTGCATTTCACGACAGAAATTCAAAATGATCTTTGAAAAATCATGAGAATGTAGCTGTGACAAGGCAAACCACGACAAGACACTACTGAAATATTCAAACTCTTGCATTTCACGAAAGAAATTCAAAATTAACTTTGAAAAATTAAGAGAATGTAACTGTGACAAGGTAAAGCACAACAAAACACTAGTGAAATATTCCAACTCTTGCATTTCAATGAAAGAAATTCAAAATGAACTATGAAAATCCATAGAATGTAACTGTGACAAGGTAAAGCACAACAAAACACTACTGAAATATTCCAACTCTAGCATTTCACGACAGAAATTCAAAATGAACTTCTAAAAATCAAGAGAATGTAACTGTGACAAGGTAAAGCACAACAAGACACTACTGAAATATTCCATCTATTGCATTTCACGACAGAAATTCAAAATGAACTTTGAAAAATCATGAGAATGTAGCTGTGACAAGGTAAAGCACGACAAGACACTACTGAAATATTCCAATTCTTGCACTTCGCGAAAGAAATTCAAAATGAACTTTGAAAAATTAAGAGAATGTAACTGTGACAAGGTAATGCACAACAAAACACTACTGAAATATTCCAACTCTTGCATTTCAATGAAAGAAATTCAAAATGAACTATGAAAATCAACAGAATGTAACTGTGACAAGGTAAAGCACAACAAAACACTACTGAAATATTCCAACTCTTGCCTTTTACGAGAGAAATTCAAAATGAACTTCGAAAAATCAAGAGAATGTAACTGTGACAAGGTAAAGCACAACAAGTCACTACTGAAATATTCCAACTCTTGCATTTTACGACAGAAATTCAAAATGAACTTCGAAAAATCAAGAGAATGTAACTGTGACAAGGTAAAGCACAACAAGTCACTACTGAAATGTTCCAACTCTTGCATTTAACGACAGAAATTCAAAATGAACTTCGAAAAATCATGAGAATGTAGCTGTGACAAGGTAAAGCACAACAAGTCACTACTGAAATATTCCAACTCTTGCATTTCAACGAAAGAAATTCAAAATGAACTTTGAAAAATTAAGAGAATATAACTATGACAAGGTAAAGCACAACAAAACACTACTGAAATATTCCAACTCTTGCATTTCAGTGAAGGAAATTCAAAATGAACTTTCTGAGTATTTTTGGTTTTGCCTTTCAAAATTGACCCTCCACCCTCCCCTGCCCTCAGAAATGGGTGAACGAAGGGCCTCTGAGCCTTGCCCTAGAGGCAGATCCCGTTTATTTTCGATTCTGAGAATTTTTGGTTTTCCCTCCAAAATTGACTCCCCCTCTCCCCTGCCCTCAGAAATGGAGGAAGGAGGGGCCTCTGGGCCTTGCCCGTTAGGCAGATCCCGGTTATTTTTTATTCTGAGCCTTTGTGGTTTTCAATCCAAAATTGACTCCCCCTCCCCCCTGCCCTCAGAAATGGAGGAAGGAGGGGCCGCTGAGCCTTGCCCTTGAGGCAGATCCCCTTTATTTTCAATTCTGAGCCTTTTGGGTTTTCCCTCCCAAATTGCCCCGCCCCCCGCCCCTGCCCTCAGAAATTTTGGAACGAAGGGCCTCTGAACCTTTCCCTTGAGGCAGATCCCATTTATTTTCTATTCGGTGGATTTTTTTTTGTCAAGCCAAAATTGACCCTCCCCCCCTCCCCAGCCCTCAGAAGTGGGGGAACGAAGGGCCTCTGAGCCTTCCCCGTGAGGCAGATCCAGTTTATTTTCGATTCTGAGTATTTTGGGTTTTCCCTCCAAAATTGACCCTTCCCCTCCCCCCCTCCTCTGCCCTCATAAATGGGGGAATGAAGGGCCTCTGAGCCTTCCCCTAGATTCAGATCCCATTTATTTTCGATTCTGAGTATTTTTCATTTTCCCTCCAAAATTTACACATCGGAGAGGTAAAGCTAGGTCAACTCACAATGTCATTCTATCGTCGTTAGCCAATTTAATAGACTGATGTTGTTTAATATTTATAAAAAATTACCTTATTTAAAAAACCCGTCAGGGTTACCTTAAATGTTAATAAGTTTAATCCTTTTTTTCCCCACCTTCATACAATCACTAATTAGAATAATTCACACTCCTATTATTAAAAACATAAATTCATATCGTTCATAATGTACAATTTGTGAATTCCTTATCCCTTTTTGCAAAAATTTCAAATACTCCCTCTCTTTGAAAAACTAAACCAGACTATACCCACCAAACCAGACTATACCCACCAAACCAGATTATACCCACCAAACAAGCCTTGCTATAGCAGGAAGGAACGTAAAGGCCCCAAATCCATAGGTACATGCTCTGGAAAAGTGCCATGGAACGTAAAGGCCCAGAAACTTATAGTTGACCCGGAAACTTGTCTGCTTGGCCCAGAAACATGTCTGGTTGGCCCGGAAACTTGTCTGGTAGGTTTTGTATAATTCCATGTTCAATTGACAACAATAGCAATAATCAGTCTAGTAGTCTGCCATGGAAAGGTGCCAGGGAACGTAAAGTGGTGGAAATAACACAGGATGGAACATAAAGTGGGCAAAATGGTACTTAGATAACTACTCTTATAGGAGTATATTATGGTCGAACCGACTTAAAGCACAGTTTATTTTACTGAACTAAGTAATTAAAGGTAATATTGATCTTAATTAGTAAATACTATGTTTCAAAGACATTAGTGTTCCATTAAATACGGGAAAAATACGGCAATAAAAACTAGAAGATAATATTTCATATTTTGACATTTTTTTTAATATATTTCATTTATTAACATTTTATTAGCATTTTGATCTAAGGTTGCAATTTAAAGATTCTTTCCTCATTAAGGATATTTGTCAGTAAGTGTCACTAATTAACCGACAAGAAAAAAAAATAGACATTAGTGGCAACAAAAGAAAGATAAAGAAAGAAAAATAGGTCAGGAAAACCTACTATATTGACTTAAGATATTTATGACACATGAGAAACCTTAATTTGGTCGATAGGTGCCTATTAACAAATAGGAACATGTTATGGTTGAGCCGACCTACAAATAGAAACATGTTGTGTTCATTGCTGCCTGATTTACAACTAGCACAGTCCATTTTACTGAGCTAAGAAATATGAGACATCTTGATCTTAATTGGTATATGCCATGTTTCGAACAGATTAGTCTTCCAGGGGGAAAACACGGAAATAAAAACTAGAAGGCAACATTTTATATTTTAACGTGTTTTAGTATTTTAATATTAAAAAAAAACATTATATTTTTCTGAGCTAGCACAGTCCATTTTACTGAGCCAAGAAAATTAAGAAATATTGATCTTAATTGATATTAAATAAAAAAAAACAAGTTTTTTCAACTGAAAGTAATGAGCGATATTAAAAATTAAAACGAACAGAAATTATTCCACATATAAATGAGACTGTCCGCTCCTCAACGCCTCGCTCTTTACACTAGAGTTTTTATTGTTTTAAAAAATAGAGTTATAAGAAAGAGTAACAGTTTAGCGTAAAGAGTGAGGTGTCGAGGAGGGGACAGTCCCTTTCATATACGGAATAATTTCAGTTTAAAAAACTTGTTTTTTTTAATTTAATTTCTGATCGTTTTTTAGTTAATGCAGCTTTTATTTTGGCTCACCGTCATTGAATAAGGAAACAAAATTTGCAAAAAAATTTTACTCTTCTTTTTCTAAATGGCTGTCTCTAAATTTGGTTCTGACGTAATTCACAATTTAACTTACGTAACGAACTTCTATATTCGTATATTTTTCTTCTGGCAAAAAATACGTTGCAGATATAGTTGCAGATTTTTTCAGATATGAGCTTGAAACCTATGTAATAGGGTTTTCTGATACGCTGAATCTGACGGTGTGATTTTCATTAAAATTCTTTCACTTGTAGGGGATGTTTCCTCCCTCTTTAAAAAATCAGGTAAATTTTCTCAGGCTTGTAGCCTTTGATAAGTAATACTACACTTAATAAAATTTATATATTTAGAATCAGCATTATAAGCCCATTGTTTTGATACATTTATTGACATCAAAATTCCGTTTTTAAAAGTTTCGATTACTATTGAACCGTATCGCTTGTTTGTTTTTTTTATTGTTTTTTTCATTACGTATATGTTATTATGTATATGAGGGGGTTCTCCCCGTAGTCAATACCACGCTCTTTACCTTAAAAGTAAAAAAAATTTAATTCACAAACCTCTGAATCACAAAGGCCGTTTAATTAGAATAGATAGCTCTTTTGAAAGCACTAAAAAAAACTGTAGCGTAAAGAGCGAGGTATTGACTTGGGAGAGAACCACCTCATATACGTAATAATTTCTGTTAGTTTTAAGTTCTAATGTTGCTTCTTACTTTCAGTTGAAAAAACGGTTTTTTTTATTTAATTTCTGATCGTTTTTTAAATAATGCTTGGAAATCCGGCGCCCCTTCATAGAAATGTCCCTAACCCCAAAAAAACATCCTCTGCAGAAAAAGATTCTCCCGAGTAACCCTCTCCGCCCGCCCCCCCCCCCCCCCCAGAAAAAAATCTTTCCTGAAAATGTCTGTATACTTCCCAATAACCAATACAATATGTAAGCAATGGGCAAAGTTCATAACTTGCAGCCCTTCCCCTGGGAACTGTGGGGGATTAAGTCAATCTTAAAGACCTATTTATTGGATTTTCGACTATGCTGAACAAAAGAGCTATCTCAAAATTTTAATTGGGTGACTTTGAAAAAAAAATGAGTGTGGGAGGGTGCCTAGTTGCCCTCCATTTTTTTGGTCACTTAAAAAGGGCACTAGAACTTTTAATTTCCGTTCCAATGAGCCCTCTTACGATATTCTAGGACCACTGGATCAATACGATTACCCCTGGGAAAAAGAAAAAATAAACACGCATCCGTGATCTTTCTTTTGGCAAAAAATACAAAATTCCACATTTTTGTAGATAGGAGCTTGAAACCTTTACAGTAGGGTTCTTTGATACGCTGAATATGATGGTGTAATTTTCATTAAGGTTCTATAACTTTTAGGGGGTCTTTCCCCCCTTTTTCGAATATGAGGCACATTTACTCAAGCTCGTAACTTTTAATGGGTATGACTGAATTGGATGACACTTACATATTTTAAATCAGCATTAAAATCTGCTTCTTTTGATGTATCTATTGGTATCAAAATTCCGTTTTTTAGAGTTTCGGTTACCATTGAGCCGGGTCGTTCCTTACTTACAGTTCGTTACCACGAACTGTTTGAAATGATGTTTCAAACAGATTAGTTTTCCAGGGGGAAAAATAAAAATTAGATTTGCCATAGTTTGTTAAAGACTATAAACCACAAATATTGAAATTTTTCATTTATCTTCTACACGTGCTGCCAGTGGGACCAATTTTAGGGAAGGGAGTGAAGGGGGACATTCTGGCATAGGTATTCTGAGTTAGAGCCCACGCTTTTATTTTTTTGTTTTTTTAAATGCTTTTTTCATTTCATAATTTAGTTGTATTTAAAAAAAAAATAAAAGACTGCAAAAAATTACTTTAACAAACCCCCCCCCCCCCCCTTAGTCATTTGCACACTATTAAGGACTCGAGCTTGAATTCAATTTTAAAAGATTCAGGCTCATTTCATTGGCTACAACAATAAAAAAATATATATTTTATTTGATGATGCAAGGTTAACATTTCTATGCAATTGTTTACATTTCATTTTGGTGAGCACTACCCCTTCTGCTCGCAGATCATTTACAAACTGACTATGCCTTTGAAAATTGCTTTACCTGATATGCAAGTGTAAAAAAAAGTAATCATAGGCAGCGCAATAGCGCTGGCTCAGTGAAGAACGATGTTGGTACAATGTATTATTTATTTATTTTTTTCATTTTTTTTTCTCCATACCCGGGCACTTCGTATCGAAGGAGTTGTCGTAGAAACTTCGAAAAGGGCTCATTCGATTGGAGATTGGAGTAGCTAGTGCCCTTTCTAATAGTCGAAATTGATTGGAGGGCAACTAGCCGCCCCCCACGCCCATCATTCCCCCGAACACATCCAATCAAAATTTTGAGATAGCCATTCTGTTCAGCGTAGTTAATTTCCAGATAGAAAATATATTTTTGAGGAGGACACTCTCCCAAAACCCTCAGGGCAAGGGTTTTAATTTATGCCCTGAGGGCATATAATAACGATGTTGGCACAATGTATTATCTATTATTTTTTTCCTTTAAAGAAGGGCACTTCGCATCGAAAAAATTGTCATAGAAACTTCGAAAAGGGCTCATTCAATTGGAAATTGGAGTGGCTTGTGCCCTTTTTAATAGTCGAAAGTGATTGGGAGTAGATAGTACATATTGAATTCTATGGAAGCTATAGCTAGGAATTCTAACAGCCTTATGGAATTCTATGGAAGCTATACACCTTTTCAAAGAGATTCAGAACTCCCTCACATGGCCTTATACTTCTATGGGATATCTTGTGCTAGTTGGGTTATTGACTTACCAAGGCCAACCAGACAGGTTTCTAGTGGGTATAGTCTGGTTTGGTGGGTATAGTCTGGTTTGGTGGGTATAATCTGGTTTGGTGGGTATAATCTGGTTTAGTGGGTATAGTCTGGTTTGGTGGGTATAGTCTGGTTTGATGTGTATAGTCTGGTTTGGTGGGTATAGTCTGGTTTGGTATTTCAAAGAAAGTAAGTATTACACTTTACTTTTTTGTTTTTGTTTGTTTTTGTTTTGTTTTCTAAATCGAAAACTAGAGAGTTTCAAATTGCGTATTTATGAATTGTTTTGATTGACGTTTTTTCACAAATGTATAATGAATTCCAAAATTGGAAACTATGAACGATATTAATTCATATTTTCAATAATAGGAGTGTGATTGATTCTAATTAGTGATTGGATTGTGTGAAGGTGGAGAAAAAAAGGATTAAACAAAGTAGAAGTTAAGGTAACCCCGAAGGGGTTGTTAATTTTAATGCAAGATTCATTTTCTAGCTGAATTCTATGATAACAACATTCTTGCTTCATTACACCCAGAACACTTCAATTTAAGTGATTTGTTAACTCTTTTCAGTATAACTAAACCCACTCCAATTCTTCGGTATAGCCTGAGGCTATATCCAAATATTTTGTGGCTAAGTTATTTTGCATTATATTTTTTTTTTTTACTTAGTCCTATTTCTCTAGGAAATTGAATCGTTGATGGAGGAAATCGTTGGATAAATTAAAGCACAACAATAAAAAACCGACAAAGCATCAAAGCAAAACGACCAATTTCGGGAAAATCCATGTCAGGTAATATTTCCAAGCTAGCAAATTCTTTTGTAGGCAAATTTTCACTGACTATTCAAATCCACTCAACTAGTTAATTCTCAAGTTTTACTAGCTTGTTTTTTTTCTGTATTTCACATCCCATTAATATGCTTTGAGGATTGTTAGCTAACAATTATTGTTTGCTTTCATTATGTTTCAAGGGCTAACAGAAAATCGCTAGCTAATAAGGTTAGTTAACAAGTTGGCGGTGGAAGGCTGTCTATATTTTGTTCTTCCTTGCGCGCTTCGGATGTAATATTAAAGTGAAATGCGTTATAGGACCAAATTTTGTGTTGTTTACTCTTATTTCTCTGAAACTACTACGCATACTAAAATCCAACTTTATTACTAAAATTGTATATAAGTTTATTTTAAACTAAAAATCTTTTGAAAAGAAAGCAAGGGTTTTCTACTGCAAGTGTTGAAACGAACTAAAATTATTACTTCACAGCCTATGTACCTTATATCTATAAAAAAAAGCACAAATAAGCTGAAAGATAATAGAATAATATTTATCTATGTTTGCATAATCATACAAAAGTAGCACTTTACTGAGCAAACAAAACAATATATTATTTTTTGTACAGAAAAAAACACGAAGTGCTTTAGAATTTTTTTATGGTTATAAAAAAGAAGCATTCTTGTTTCTTATACTTGAGTTTTGCGCTTTTGGAAAAGTGTTTATTCTTCATATTCCTAAAAACATAGATGTAAATATCATGAGTTTCCTTATTTTAACTTGTTTTACAGGAAAATGTTGCATAGGCTGCGAAGCAACAATTTTTGCATGTGGCAAATTTTCTCAGGCGCCTAACTTTTGACGGGTATAACTAAACTTGGTGCAACTTATATATTTGAAGTCAACACACAAATCTAATTCTTTTGCTGTATCTTTTGGTATCAAAATTCCGTCTTTTAGAGTTTCGGTTACTATTGAGCTGGGTCGCTCCTTACTCTCTTTTGATAGTACTAAATAAGTTTCAACAGAGAACTTTCAAAAATTTAGATATCTCTTTTGAAAGTTCTAAAGAATTTTAGCGTAAAGAGTGGGGATTTTCCTTCATGGACAATCCCCTTCCTCCATACAAAATCCCTCCATGGAAAGATGTTCCCACGTAAATTCCTCCCCCGACCCCCTCCCCCATCAGAAAAAGTCCGCCACTTTTAGAGGGTATTTCCCACTTTTTTCGAAAATGTGGCAAATTTTCTCAGGCGCCTAATTTTTGACGGGTATAACTAAACTTGGTGCAACTTATATATTTGAAATCAACACACAAATCTAATTCTTTTGCTGTATCTTTTGGTATCAAAATTCCGTCTTTTAGAGTTTCGATTACTATTGAGCTGGGTCGCTCCTTACTCTCTTTTGATAGTACTAAAGAACTTTCAACAGAGAACTTTCAATACTTTAGATATCTCTTTTGAAAGTTCTAAAGAACTTTATCGTAAAGATTGGGGATTTTCCTTCATGGATAATCCCCTTCTTCCATACAAAATCCCTCCATGGAAAGATGTTCCCACGTAAATTCCTCCCCCGACCCCCTCCCCCATCCGAAAAAGTCCGCCACTTTTAGAGGGTATTTCTCGCTTTTTTCGAAAATTTGGCAAATTTTCTCAGGCGCCTAACTTTTGACGGGTATAACTAAACTTGGTGCAACTTATATGTTTGAAATCAACACACAAATCTTATTCTTTTGCTGTATCTTTTGGTATCAAAATTCCGTTTTTTAGAGTTTCGATTACTATTGAGCTGGGTCGCTCCTTACTCTCTTTTGATAGTACTAAAGAACTTTCAACAGAGAACTTTCAAAACTTTAGATATCTCTTTTGAAAGGTCTAAAGAACTTTAGCGTAAAGAGTGGGGATTTTCCTTCATGGACAATCCCCTTCTTCCATACAAAATCCCTCCATGGAAAGATGTTCCCACGTAAATTCCTCCCCCGACCCCCTCCCCCATCAGAAAAAGTCCGCCCTGAAAACATCTGTATACTTCCCAATAACGAAAACTTTAGTAGAATAGATCCATGCAGTTCTAAGATGCCCCCGTACAAACAGGTTTTTTCTAGTAGTTACAGATCATCACACTCTTTGCCAAGAGGAACGACGCAATTTCAAAGTTCAATGTCTTTTTTTTTTTAAAGATCATCACAATCTTTGCCAAGAGGAACGACGCAATTTCAAAGTTCAATGTATTTTTTTTTTATTTCAAAAAACCGGTGTCTCTTCTTTTTTAATCGCCTATTATTTTCTGTATATAATAATGTTACATATTTGATTATCAATCATTTTCGAAATTAGTAAGAGAATTGAATTCAAAGAGAATAGTTTTTATTTGCAATGATATTAGTAGATGAAAAAAAATGAGGGGTGCTTTTACATTATTGGAGATTAATGATGGAGCTAACAACAGTGATGTAATTACTTCTTTAGTTTACGAGATTTGAGAATTTTTTTTGCGAAGAGGTATTAACGTAAAAGTATTGCGATGGTTAAGAATGCCTTACGGGGTAATTAAAGAACGGGGTGCTTACATCAGATACTTAATAGATTTGACGATTACAAGAGACATTGCTAGAGTCAAATTTATTTGGTGTTGGTGATATTATGACCCTCCAAGTCCCCTGACGAAAGGGCTGCACAGTGTATCGGTATCGGACGTATTATTTTTGGGCGTAGTGCTATCGCAGGTATCTATACAGATTTTTAGTAGCTCGTATAAAAGATATTACTCATATCTACGTTCTTCCTATAAATTCAACCATCAGCAACTTCGATTTTAAATTTTACAGGCTTAAATTCCAATCTGCTTAAACTCGTAAAAAAAGCCAGTCCTGGATAGAGCCTAAGCTATCTATATTTTAAATACGATGCATAAAAAATAACACAATTTGGTCTGTTTGTTTTTTATTCAGAATATTAAAGGGGGCACCGTTCCCCCCTCCCCAACACCACACCTCACGTAGTATAAAATAAAAATAAAATTGTTTGTATTTTTAAATTATGAACGTCAAGATTTTAAAAATTATATGATTAAATTTCAATATGCATAAACTCTTAAAAAAAGAACGCCAGTCGTATATGTAGTCTAGGCTATCTATATTTTAAATACGTTGCATACAAAAATAACACAATTTTGACTATTAGGTCCATTTGATATTAATTTTCAATACGATGAATAAAAAAACACAATTTTGACTATTAGGTCCGTTTGATTTGGTCTGTTTGATATTTATTCAGAATATTAATGAGGGCGCCGTTCCCCCTCCCAAAAACAAAAGCTGACGGAGTATAAAATTTTCTTATTTATTTTTAAATTATAAACATCACTATTTTAAAAATTATATGATTAAATTTAAATCTGATTAAAGTCTTAAAAAAACGACAGTCCTAGATAGAGCCTAAGCTATCAATATTTTAAATACGATGAATAAAAAACACAATTTTGACTATTAGGTCAGTTTGATATTTATTCAGAGTATTAATGGGGGCGCCATTCCCTCCTCCCCAAAACCAAAGCTCACACAGGATATAAGAAAAAAATTTTATGTCTTTTTCAATTATGAACGTCACGATTTTAAAACTTATAGGATTAAATTTCAATCTGCTTAAACTCATAAAAAAGAACGCCAGTCGTATATGGAGCCTAGGCTATCTATATTTTAAATACGTTGCATAAAAAATAACAGAATTTTGACTATTAGGTCCATTTGATATTAATTTTAAATAAGATTCATAAAAAATAAAACAATTTATACTATTAGGTCAGTAAGATATTTATTCAGAATATTAATGGGGGCGCCATTCCCTCCTACCCAAAAACCAAAGCTCGCTATTAAAAAAATAAAAAATTGAATATCTTTTTAAATTATTAACGTCACTATTTTAAAACTTATAGGATTAAATTTCAATCTGCTTAAACTCTTAAAAAGGAACTACAGTCCTAGATGGAGCCTAAGCTATATATATTTTAAATACGATGTATAAAAAATAACACCGTTTTGACTATTAGTTCTGTTTGTTTTTTATTAAGAATATTAAAGGGGGCACCGTTCCCCCTCCCCCAAAACCAAAGCACACACAGGATAAAATAAAAAAAATGTATGTCTTTTTCAATTATGAACATCATGATTTTAAAACTTATTTTATTAAATTTCAATCTGCTTAAACTCGTAAAAAAAAAAAAGCCAGTCCTGGATAGAGCCTAAGCTATCTATATTTTAAATACGATGCATAAAAAAGTAACACAATTTTGACTATTAGACCCGTTTGATATTAATTTTAAATACGATGCATAAAAAAATAACACAATTTTGACTATTAGTTCCTTTTGATATATTTTCAGAATATTAATATTCCTCACCCCCCCTCCGCAATACTAAAAACCATACCAACACAATAAATATATTGTGCATATTTAAAGGAGACGCATTGCTCTTTAATCAATTTTTATTCTTAAATATGATATATTTCTGCAGGCTTGTTAAGAACCGTTTTAGCCAAAATACCCTATACCTGAACAGCTGTCAAAAAGCGGTTGAATTATGTGTTAGATATGTGGTCCGCTTTCAATCATAAACTCAAGATGATAAGATAGTTAACAGTAGTTATACGAAAATTTGAACTTAACGTGAAAGGCGAGGTGTTGAGGAGGAGGGAACCCCCCCTCATATACGTAATAATTTTTGTTCATTTTAAGTTTTTATTGTTTCTCCTTACTGTCAGTGGACTTGTTTTTTTAATATTTCTAATGCACTAAAACATAGAGCACTACAAACATCAGAATCAACTTTATAGGGACAATTTATCTTTAAAAGAGGGTTTATTATTTCCTTAATAAATTTTTACTCTTTTTTTTTTTTAAGGAGGAAGTGTATTAATGAAATTACTCTCCCCCTGAAAAACGACCGAGATGGAACGATACCACATCGATGCAAGCTACCAAAATACATGGTGAAAATATCACTTTACAAATTGACAACGATTCGAGTGAAACAAGAAAACAGTTAAGGACACTTCTAAAAACACAGAAAAAGGACAAACATACCCTTCTGTATAATGGTAGAGATGTGAGACGCTTTAGTCTATTAAATCACGCAATGAAATACCCTGTGATATCGTTATACCCCGTTATATCGTTATGCTAAGCATTCCAAAACACAAAAATGCTTCAGCGACCAAAGAGATTTTTTTTTTTTTTTTTTTTTTAATGTTTGTGATAAATTTGTTTTTGAAAAAAATTGCATTAAAATGTTACACAATTAAAAAAAGGTTAATATTTTTTTTTTAGTTTTTAGTTTACATTTGAGAATTAAGTGCATTAAATAATTAATTAGAATATTTAATTAGCTGTTTGGGTTTTCAGACACCATAGCTAGTTGAAACTATACATAAATATCTTCATTTTTAACCTAATTGCGTATAGTTTAAATAATTCTAGGAGGATGAAGTATTTTTCAACTTAACAACTGCATTAATAACTTCCAAGATGATAGGACAGTATGACACAGAATTTATCAGTTACCGAGAGTTCAATAACTCCCCTCGCAATGACTTCCAAGGGTTTTATGACTCCTCCCCACACTGAATTCAGATGGTTTTAAGACTCATCTCACTAGTCATAACTCCATTCAACCTTGAGCGAAGGTATAAAAGTTTGATGAAGTATTTCTCTGCTTAAAAACTACATTAATAGCCTCCAAGATGATAGGACTGTTTGACACCGAATTTATCAGTTTGAAAAAATCATCTTGTGGTGTTATATTCGAATGTGCTTTTTTATTATTGTCTATGGATCTCGAAGAAATTGACTGTTATCATTGGTTAGTGAACTCTAATCTGTTTGAGTATGATAAAAGCTTGTGGAGTACTACATTACGTTATATAAACAGACTGGGATTCTATGATAGAGTGATTACACCACTTAATAATACTAGTCAGGAACTGAGAAATGTCCAGGAGGAAGTCAGTGAAATTTGCAGCTTTTTCGGAGTTGAAGCGCTCTATGTAAAGGGCAATGTACCTACAGATAAAGTTTTAATTCAAAAGTGTGACCCTAGGATTCCACTTTTCAATCTAGAAGCGTTTACGTGTCCTAAATTTGAATGGGGCTATCACCGTCCTGAAGACGAGGTTAGGTTCTTCGCACAGTGGATACCTAAGAACATACCTGATCGGGATAAATCCATAAGACATGTTAAAAACTATCCTATATCATGGGACCATCGCTTGTGGATGTTTAAGAGTGAACTCTAAGTACTATTTTTATGTAAACATTTGTTGTTGTTGTTTTTTTCTCAAAAAAAAATCTGTTAATACATTTAAGCAATAAATATCTTTAAGCTTAACCCCTTCATGTTCTTTAGAATAGTATTTATTCAGATGACTACTGACTCAATACGAGATACAACCTGATAACCAAATTCAATATTTGTTATCTACCAGAAACTTCATGGAAAATGAACAGCTCAACATTAACTTTTTTACCGCTTGATCATTTTCAGACTTAAAAGATCAAAATATATAAAAACTTTTTCTATCTTCTACGGAAAAATTTAGAATAGAACTTTAAATTTATTTATGTGTTGATGAACTTAAAAACTGATGTGGAAGATTTTTATTTTTCTCTGGAGAAATTAGAATTGAAATGTAAGTTCTTTAATAAAATTAGGAATTGAGTTAACTTATCAAGATCACAGAATAACTTTTTCTATCTTCTACGAAAAATTTGGATCACTACTTTAAATTTTTCCATCTCTTTGAGAAAATCTGAACTGAAATGAAGAATTTTTAGTTTATCTGGGAAAAAAATAGAATTGATCTGTAAGTTATTTCTTTTTTCATTGAGAAAATTCAGAAGAGAACTTGAACTTTTCTTCACCACATTGAGAAAATTAGAAATTAAATGAAGCTTTTTATCTTCCTGGAAAATATTCACATTCATAGTATAACTTTTCTTATCTTCTACACTAAAATTTAGAAAATTACTTTAAATTTGTTTATGTCTGTCGGAAAAATTACAGAATTAAAGTGGAGCTCCTTATCGTCATAGTGAAATATTCATGATCAATGTGTAACTTTTTATATCTTCTACAAAAAATTTGGATGAAATCTTTAAATTTATATCTTTGGGGGAAAAATCTGAATTGCAATGTAAACTTTTTATATTATTTGGAAAAATATAATTGATCAATAACTAATTTCTTTTTTTATTGGGAAAATTCAGAAGATAAGTTAAACTTCTATTCGATTCATTGAGAAAATTTAAAATTGAATTAAAACTTTGTATTTCGGGAAAATATTAACACTGGAGTTTTTTATATTCATTTAAAATATTCACGATCAAAGTATAACTTTTTCTTGCAAAATACAAAATACTTGTTACAAAACCAAAAGATTTCTAACAATATTAAAAATAGTTCTTACAGAATATAAAAGTTCAAACAAAATCCAAAGCAGTTCTTACACAACAGAAATAATTCTTAAAAAATACAAAAAGTCTTAAGAAATCCAAATTATTTCTTACAAAACAAAAATTATTCGTAATAAATACAAAAATACTTTACACAAACCCACAATAGTTCTAACAGAATATAAAATACTTGGTGCAAAATACCAAATACTTGCTTCAAGACACTAAATTTCTAACAACATCCCAAATAGTTATTATATCATACAAAAAATTCAAACTTATTCCAAAAATAATTCTTGCAAAGCAGAAACAATTCTTGAAAAATACAAAAAGTTGTAAGAAAATCGAAAATATTTCTTAAACAACAAAAACTATTATTAAAAATAGAAAAAACCCTTTACACAAATCCAAATTAGTTTTAGCAGAATTAAAAATAGCTTCTGCAAAATATGAAATACTTGTCACAAAGCAAGAAAATTCTAACAACACCGAAAGTACTTCTTACAGAATACGAGAAGTTCAAACAAATTCCAAAAATATTTCTTAAAAAACAAAAATCATTCTTAATAAATACAAAAATATTTTAGAAAAATCAAAAATAGTACTAACAGAATAAAAAATAGTTGTTGCAAAACTTGAAATACTTGTTACAAAACAAAAATATTTCTTAAAACATCAAAAATAGTTCTTACAGAATATAAAAAGTTCAAACAAAATCAAAATTGTTCTTATGAAACATAAATAATTCTTAAAAAATGTAAAAAGTTTTAAGAAATCCAAAAATAGTTCTTACAAAACAAAAATTATTCGTATTAAATACAAAAATGCTTTACACAAATCCACATTAGTTCTAACATAATAAAAAAAATACTTTGTTCAAAATACAAAATACTTGATTCAAGACACTAAATTTCTAACAACATCCCAAATAGTTATTATAGCATACAAAAAATTAAAAAATATTCCAAAAATAATTCTTACAAAGCATAAACAATTCTTTCAAAATACAAAAATTTGTAAGAAAATCAAAAATAGTTCTTAAACAACAAAAACTATTCTTAAAAATAGAAAAAATCCTTTACAAAAATCCAAAATAGTTCTAAAGAGTTAAGAATATCTTCTGCAAAATATGAAATACATGTCACAAAGCACGGAAATTCTAACAACACCGAAAGTAGTTCTTACAGGATACAAAAATTTCAAACAAAATCATAAAATAGTTATTAAAAAACAAAAATTATTCTTACGAAATACAAAAATATTTTAGACAAATCCAAAATAGTACTAACAGAATAAAAAATAGTTGTTGCAAAATTCGAAATACATGTTACAAAACAAAAAGATTTGTATGCCTTTCCTTGGCACCTTTCCAACCGAGCGGGGACTCCCCACTGGTTCATACACAGTGCAAAAAAGTGAGCAGTACTAACCCTCCAACGTTTTCAACCAGACTAGTTTTTTAGGGACCACTCGGGGGAGATATTTAACGGTGACATAGCTTTATTTCATTTTTTTACGGTACATTTAGACCAGGTTCCGGGGGCGCCCGGACCCTGGGGTAAATGAACCTTAAAAAAATGTAATAAAGCTATGTCGACGTTACATATCTCTCCCGAGTGGTCCCTAAAAAACCAGTCTGGTTGAAAAAGTGGAGTTTTCGTACTGCTCACTTTTTGCAATGTGTAGGAACCAGTGGGGAGTCCCCGCTCGTTTGGAAAGGTGCCAGGAAAGGCATACAAATCTTTTTGTTTTGTAACAAGTATTTCGAATTTTGCAACAACTATTTTTTATTCTGTTAGTACTATTTTGGATTTGTCTAAAATATTTTTGTATTTCGTAAGAATAATTTTTGTTTTTTAAGAACTATTTTCGGAGTTTGTTTGAACTTTTTGTATCCTGTAATAACTAATTTCGGTGTTGTTAGAATTTCCGTGCTTTGTGACATGTATTTCATATTTTGCAGAAGATATTCTTAACTCTTTAGAACTATTTTGGATTTGTGTAAAGGATTTTTTCTATTTTTAAGAATAGTTTTTGTTGTTTCTGCTTTGTAAGAATTATTTTTGGAATATGTTTGAATTTTTTGTATGCTATAATAACTATTTGGGATGTTGTTAGAAATTTAGTGTCTTGAAGCAAGTATTTGGTATTTTGCACCAAGTATTTTTTTTGTTCTGTTAGAACTAATGTGGATTTGTGTAAAGTATTTTTGTATTTACTACGAATAATTTTTGTTTTGTAAGAACTATTTTGGATTTCTTAGAACTTTTTATATTTTTAAGAATTTTTTATGTTTCGTAAGAACAATTTTGATTTTGTTTGAACTTTTATATTCTGTAAGAACTATTTTTGATGTTTTAAGAAATATTTTTGTTTTGTAACAAGTATTTCAAGTTTTGCAACAACTATTTTTTATTCTGTTAGTACTATTTTGGATTTGTCTAAAATATTTTTGTATTTCATAAGAATGATTTTTGTTTTTTAAGAACTATTTTTGGGATTTGTTTGAACTTCTTGTATTCTGTAAGAAGTACTTTCAGTGTTGTTAGAATTTTCGTGCTTTATGACAAGTATTTCATATTTTGCAGAAGCTATTTTTAATTCTGTTAAAACTATTTTGGATTTGTGTAAAGGATTTTTCTATTTTTAAGAATAGTTTTTGTTGTTTAAGAACTATTTTCGATTTTCTTACAACTTTTGTATTTTGCAAGAATTGTTTCTGCTTTGCAGAATTATTTTTGGAATAAGTTTGAATTTTTGTATGCTATAATAACTATTTGGGATGTTGTTAGAAATTTAGTGTCTTGAAGCAAGTATTTGGTATTTTGCACCAAGTATTTTATATTCTGTTAGAACTATTGTGGGTTTGTGTAAAGTATTTTTGTATTTATTACGAGATAATTTTTGTTTTGTAAGAACTATTTTGGATTTCTTAAAACTTTTTGTATTTTTTAAGAATTATTTCTGTTTTGTAAGAACTGCTTTGGATTTTGTTTGAAATTTTATATTCTGTAAGAACTATTTTTAATGTTTTTATAAATCTTTTGGTTTTGTAACAAGTATTTTGTATTTTGAAAGAAAAATTTATACTTTGATCGTGAGTATTTTCAATGAAGATAAAAAACTCCAGTGTGAATATTTTCCCGAAAGACAAAGTTGTACTTCAATTTTAAATTTTCTCAAGGAAGTGAAGAAAAGTTTAACTTCTCTTCTGAGTTTTCTCAATAAAAAAGAAATTAGTTATTGATCAATTATATTTTTCCAAATAATATAAAAGGTTCCATTTCAATTCAGATTTTTCCCCAAAGACATAAATTTAAAGCTTTCATCCAAATTTTTTGTAGAAGATATAAAAAGTTACACATTGATCATGAATATTTCACTATGAAGATAAGGAGCTCCACTTTAATTCTGTAATTTTTCCGAAAGACATAAACAAATTTAAAGTAATGTTCTAAATTTTAGTGTAGAAGATACGAAAAGTTATACTATGAATGTGAATATTTTCCAGGAAGATAAAAAGCTTCATTTAATTTCTAATTTTCTCAACGAGGTGAAGAAAAGTTCAAGTTCTCTTCTGAATTTTCTCAATGAAAAAAGAAATAACTTACAGATCAATTCAATTTTTTCCCAGAGAAACTAAAAATTTTTCATTTCAGTTCAGATTTTCTCAAAGAGATGGAAAAATTTAAAGTAGTGATCCAAATTTTTCTTAGAAGATAGAAAAAGTTATTCTGTGATCATGATAAGTTAACTCAATTCCGAATTTTATTAAAGAACTTAAATTTCAATTATAATTTCTCCAGAGAAAAATAAAAATCTTCCACATCAGTTTCTAAGTTCATCAACACATAAAGAAATTTAAAGTTCTATTCTAAATTTTTCCGTAGAAGATAGAAAAAGTTTTTATATCTTTTGATCTTTTCAGTCTGAAAATGATCAGTCGGTAAAAAAGTTAATGTTGAGCTGCTTATTTTCCATGAAGTTTCTGGTAGATAACAAATATTGAATTTGGTTATCAGGTTGTATCCCGTATTGAGTCAGTAGTCATCTGAATAAATACTATTCTAAAGAACATGAAGGGGTTAAGCTTAAAGATATTTATTGCTTAAATGTATTAACAGATTTTTTTTGAGAAAAAAAACAACAACAACAAATGTTTACATAAAAATAGCACTTAGAGTTCACTCTTAAACATCCACAAACGATGGTCCCGTGATATAGGATAGTTTTTAACATGTCTTATGGATTTATCCCGATCAGGTATGTTCTTAGGTATCCACTGTGCGAAGAACCTAACCTCGTCTTCAGGACAGTGATAGCCTCCTTCAAATTTAGGACACTTAAACTCTTCTAGATTGAAAAGTGGAATCCTAGGGTCACACTTTTGAATTAAAACTTTATCTGTAGGTACATTGCCCTTTACATAGAGCGCTTCAACTCCGAAAAAGCTGCAAATTTCACTGACTTCCTCCTGGACATTTCTCAGTTCCTGACTAGTATTATTAAGTGGTGTAATCACTCTATCATAGAATCCCAGTCTGTTTATATAACGTAATGTAGTACTCCACAAGCTTTTATCATACTCAAACAGATTATAGTTCACTAACCAATGATAACAGTCAATTTCTTCGAGATCCATAGACAATAATAAAAAAGCACATTCGAATAGAACACCGCAAGATGATTTTTTCAAACTGATAAATTCGGTGTCAAACAGTCCTATAATCTTGGAGGCTATTAATGTAGTTGTTAAGCAGAGAAATACTTCATCAAACTTTTATACCTTCGCTCAAGGTTGAATGGAGTTATGACTATTGAGATGAGTCTTAAAACCATCTGAATTCATTGTGGGGAGGAGTCATAAAACCCTTGGAAGTCATTGCGAGGAGAGTTATTGAACTCTCGGTAACTGATAAATTCTGTGTCATACTGTCCTATCATCTTGGAAGTTATTAATGCAGTTGTTAAGTAGAAAAATACTTCATCCTCCTATAATTATTTAAACTATACGCAATTAGGTTAAAAATGAAGATATTTATGTATAGTTTCAACTAGCTACGGTGTCTGAAAACCCAAACCGCTAATTAAATATACTAATTCATGATTTCAGGCACGTAGGGCTCAATAGTAACAGAAACTCTAAAAAAAAAACTATTAACCGATTTGAACTTGTGAAACATTTAATAACCTTTAATTTATAAATCACAATGTACAGAAACATTAAAAAAAAAAAAAAAAAAATATATTTTGTCGTTGAAGAATTTTCGTGTTTTGGAATGATTATCATAACGAAATCACGGGGTATCACGATATCACCGGTTATTTAATTGCGTGATTTAATAGAATAAAGCGTATCACATATCTACCTTTATAAAGAAGGCTATGTTTGTCCTTTTTCTGTGTTTTTAGAATTGTCCTTAACTGTTTTCTTGTTTCACTCGAATCGTTGTCAATGTGTAAAGGATATTTTCACCATGTATTTTGGTAGCTTGCATCGATGTGGTATCGTTCCATCTCGGTCGTTTTCGGGGGAGAGTAATTGCATTAATCCACTTCCTCATTAAAAAAAAAAAAGAAGAAAAATTTAGTAAGGAAATAATAACCCTTCTTTTACAGATAAATTGTCCCTCTAAAGTTGATTCTGATGTTTGTAGCGCTCTATGTTTTAGTGCATTAGAAATATTCAAAAAAATTTCCACTGAAAGTAAGGAGAAACACTAAAACTTAAAATGAACCAAAATTATTACGTATATGAGGGGGTTCCCTCCTCCTCAACACCTCGCCTTTCACGCTAAGTTCAAATTTTCGTATAACTACTTTTAACTATCTTATCATATTGAGTTTCTGATTGAAAGCGGACCACATATCTAACACATAATTCAAACGCTTTTTGACATCTGTTCAGGTCGAGGGGATTTTGGCTAAAACGGTTCTTAACAAGCCTGCAGAAATATATCATATTTAAGACTAAAAATTGATTAACGAGCAATGCATCTCCTTTAAATATGCACAATATCTTTAATGTGTTGGGATGGGTTTTAGTATTGCGGAGAGAGTGAGGAATATTAATATTCTGAAAAGATATCAAAAGGACCTAATAGTCAAAATTGTGTTATTTTTTTATGCATCGTATTTAAAATTAATATCAAACAGGTCTAATAGTCAAAATTGTGTTACTTTTTTATGCATCGTATTTAAAATATAGATAGCTTAGGCTCCATCTAAGACTGGTGTTCTTTTTACGAGTTTAAGCAGATTGAAATTTAAGCCAATAAGTTTTAAAATCATGACGTTCATAATTGAAAAAGACATACAATTTTTTCTTTTATCCTGTGTGAGCTTTGGTTTTGGGGGAGGGGAACGGTGCCCACTTTAATATTCTGAATAAAAAACAAACAGAACTAATAGTCAAAACCGTGTTTTTTTTTATACATCGTATTTAAAATATATATAGCTTAGGCTCCATCTAGGACTGTCGTTCTTTTTTAAGAGTTTAATCAGATTGAAATTTAAACCTATAAGTTTTAAAATAGTGACGTTCATAATTGAAAAAGATATTCAATTTTTTATTTTATTAATAGAGAGCGTTGGTTTTGGGGTGGGAGGGAATGGCCCCCCATTAATATTCTGAATAAATATCTTACTGACCTAATAGTATAAATTGTGTTATTTTTTATGCATCGTATTTAAAATTAATATCAAATGGACCTAATAGTCAAAATTCTGTTATTTTTTATGCAACGTATTTAAAATATATATATCCTAGGCTCCATATACGACTGGCGTTCTTTTTTATGAGTTTAAGAAGATTGAAATTTAAGCCTATAAGTTTTAAAATCGTGACGTTCATAATTGAAAAAGACATAACATTTTTTTCTTTTATCCTGTGTGAGCTTTGGTTCTGGGGAGGTGGAACAGCGCCCCCATTAATACTCTGAATAAATATCAAACGGACCTAATAGTCAAAATTGTGTTTTTTATGCATCGTATTTAAAATATTGATAGCTTAGGCTCTATCTAGGACTGTCGTTTTTTTTCGAATTTAAGCATAGTTTAATTTAAGCCAAAAATTTTTAAAATCGTGTATTTTATAATTGAAAAAGAAATAATAAAATTTTATCCTACGTCAGCTTTTGTTTTGGGGAGAGGGAATGGCCCCCCCATTAATACTCTTAATAAATATCAAACTGACCTAATAGTAAAAATTGTGTTTTTTTTATTCATCGTATTTAAAATTAATATCAAATGGACCTAATAGTCAAAATTGTGTTATTTTTGTATGAATAGTATTTAAAATCTATATAAATTATTCTCCATATAGGACTGGCGTTCTTTTTAAGAGGTTAAGCAGATTTAAATTTAAGCCTATTAGTTTTAAAATCGTGACGTTCATAATTGAAAAAGACAAACAATTTTATTTTTATTTTATCCTACGTGAGCTTTGGTTTTGGGGAGGGGGGAACGGTGCCCTCATTAATATTCTGAATAAATATCAAACAGACCAAATTGTGTTATTTTTTATGCATCGTATTTAAAACATAGATAGCTTAGGCTCTATCCAGGACTGGCTTTTTTTACGAGTTTAAGCAGATTGGAATTTAAGCCTGTAAAATTTAAAATCGAAGTTGCTGATGGTTGAATTTATAGGAAGAACGTAGATATTAGTAATATCTTTTATACGAGCTACTAAAAAATCTTTATAGATACCTGCGATAGCAATACGACCAAAAATAATACGTCCGATACCGATACACTGTGCAGCCCTTTCGTCAGGGGACTTGGAGGGTCATAATATCACCAACACCAAATATATTTGACTCTAGCAATGTCTCTTGTAATCGTCAAATCTATTAAGTATCTGATGTAAGCACCCCATTCTTTAATTACCCCGTGAGGCATTCTTAACCGTCGCAATACTTTTACGTTAATACCTCTTCGCAAAAAAATTCGCAAATCTCGTAAACTAAAGAAGTAATTAAATCACTGTTGTTAGCTCCATCATTAATCTCCAATAATGTAAATGCACCCCTCATTTTTTTTCCTCTACTAATATCCTTGCAAATAAAAACTATTCTCTTTGAATTCAATTCTCTTACTAATTTCGAAACTGATTGAGAATCAAATATGGAACCTGATTATATACAAAAAATAATAGGCGAGTAAAAAGAAGAGACACCGGTTTTTTGAACTAAAAAAAAAAAAGACATTGAACTTTGAAATTGCGTCGTTCCTCTTGGCAAAGAGTGTGATGATCTGTAAAAAAAAAAGGCAGTGAACTTTGAAATTGCGTCGTTCCTCTTGGCAAAGAGTGTGATGATCTGTAACTACTAGAAAAAACCTGTTTGTACGGGGGCCTCTTAGAACTGCATGGATCTATTCTACTAACTTTATGTAAACAATGGGCAAATTTCATAACTTGCAGCCCTTCCCCTGGAGACTGTGGGAGATTAAGTCATCCTCAAAGACATAGTTATTGTATTTTCGACCATGCTGAAGAATATGGCTATCTCAAAATTTTAATCGGGTGACTTCGGAAAAAAATGAAGGTGGGAGGGGGCCTAGTTGTCCTCCCTTTTTTGGTCCTTTAAAAAGCACACTAGAACTTTCAATTTCCGTTTGAATGAGCCCTCCCACGATATTCTTGGACCACTGGTTCGATACGATCACCCCTGGGAAAAATATAATATAAACACACATCAGTGATCTTTCTTCTAGCAAAAAAAAATACAAAATTCCACATTTTTGCAGATAGGAACTTAAAACTTCTGCAGTAGAGTTCTCTGATATGCTGAATATGATAGTGTGATTTTTTATTAAAGTCTTACGACTTTTAGAGGGTATTTCCTACTTTTTTCGAAAATGTGGCAAATTTTCTCAAGGCGCCTAACTTTTGACGAGTATAACTAAACTTGGTGCAACTTATATATTTGAAATCAACACACAAATCTAATTCTTTTTGCTGTATCTTTTGGTATCAAAATTCCGTTTTTTAGAGTTTTGGTTACTATTGAGCTGGGTCGCTCCTTACTCTCTTTTGATAGTACTAAAGAACTTTCAACAGAGAACTTTAAAAACTTTAGATATCTCTTTTGAAAGTTCTAAAGAACTTTAGCGTAAAGAGTGGGGATTTTCCTTCATGGACAAACTCCTCCCCCAACCCCCTCCCCCATCAGAAAAAGTCCGCCCTGAAAACATCTGTATACTTCCCAATAACGAAAACTATATGTAAACAATGGGCAAAGTTCATAACTTGCAGCCCTTACCCTGGAGACTGTGGGAGATTAAGTCAGCCTCAATGACATAGTTATTAGATATTTCGACTATTCTGAACAAAATGGCTTTCTAAAAATTTGGATCGTGTAACTTTGGGAAAAATTGATCATTGAATGGTGCATAGTTGCCCCCTTCAGTTTTTTTTTGTCGCTTAAACAGGGCACTAGAACGTTTAATTGTCGTTCAAATGAGTCCCTACAGTAGGGTGTCCGCTACTATCCTAAGCTTCTGCTGAAACTAGCTTCAAATATTGAACCTAAAAAGAGCCCTACTGTAGAAGTTTTAAGTTCCTATCTGCAAAAATGTGGAATTTTGTATTTTTTTTGCCAGAAGAAAGATCACGGATGCGTGTTTATTTTATTTTTTTTCCCAGGGGTGATCGTATCAAACCAGTGGTCCAAGATTATCGTGGGAGGGCTCATTCAAACGGAAATTGAAAGTTCTAGTGTGCTTTTTAAAGGACCAAAAAAGGGAGGGCAACTAGGCCCCCTCCCACCCTCATTTTTTTCCGAAGTCACCCGATTAAAATTTTGAGATAGCCATATTCTTCAGCATGGTCGAAAATACAATAACTATGTCTTTGAGGATGACTTAATCTCCCACAGTCTCCAGGGGATGGGTTGCAAGTTATGACATTTGGCCATTGTTTACATATAGTTTTCGTTATTGGGAAGCATACAGATGTTTTCCGGGCGGACTTTTTCTGTTGGGGGTGGGGGTTGGGGGAGGAATTTACGTGGGAACATCTTTCCATGGAGGGTTTTTGTATGGAAGAAGGGGATTGTCCATGAAGGAAAATCCCCACTCTTTACGCTAAAGTTCTGTAGAACTTTCAAAAGAGATATCTAAATTTTTGAAAGTTCTCTAAAGTTATTTAGTAATATCAAAAGAGAGTAAGGAGCGACCCAGCTCAATAGCAATCGAAACTCTAAAAAACAGAATTTTGATATCAAAAGATAGAGCAAAAGTAATAGATTTGTGTGTTGATTTCAAATATATAAGTTGCACCAAGTTTAGTTATACCCGTCAATAGTTAGGCGCCTGAGAAAATTTGCCACATTTTCGAAAAAAGCGGGAAATACCCTCTAAAAGGGGCGGACTTTTTCTGATGGGGGTGGGGGTCGGGGGAGGAATTTACGTGGGAACATCTTTCCATGGAGGGATTTTGTATGGAAGAAGGGGATTGTCCATGAAGGACAATCCCCACTCTTTACGCTAAAGTTCTTTGGAACTTTCAAAAGATATATCTAAAGTTTTGAAAGCTCTCTGTTGAAAGTTCTTTAGTACTATCAAAAGAGAGTAAGGAGCGACCCAGCTCAGAAGTAATCGAAACTCTAAAAAACGGATTTTTGATACCAAAAGATACATCAACAGAATTAAATTTGTATGATGATTTGAAATATATAAGTTGTACCAAGTTTAGTTATACCCGTCAATATTTAGGCGCCTGAAAAAATTTGCCACATTTTCGAAAAAAGTGGGAGATACCTTCTAAAAGTCGCGGACTTTTTCTGATGGGGGAGGGGGTTGGGGGAGGACTTTACGTGGGAACATCTTTCCATGGAGGGATTTTGTATGGAAGAAGGGGATTGTCCATGAAGGAAAATCCCCACTCTTTACGCTAAAGTTCTTTAGAACTTTCAAGAGAGATATCTAAATTTTTGAAAGTTCTCTGTTGAAAGTTATTTAGTACTATCAAAAGAGAGTAAGGAGCGACCCAGCTCAATAGTAATCGAAACTCTAAAAGACGGAATTTTGATACCAAAAGATACAGCAAAAGAATTAGATTTGTGTGTTGATTTCAAATATATAAGTTGCACCAAGTTTAGTTATACCCGTCAAAAGTTAGGCGCCTGAGAAAATTTGCCACATGCAAAAATTGTTGCTTCGCAGCCTATGCAACATTTTCCTGTAAAACAAGTTAAAATAAGGAAACTTATGATATTTACATCTATGTTTTTAGGAATATGAAGAATAAACACTTTTCCAAAAGCGCAAAACTCAAGTATAAGAAACAAGAATGCTTCTTTTTTATAACCATAAAAAAAAATTCTAAAGCACTTCGTGTTTTTTTCTGTACAAAAAATAATATATTGTTTTGTTTTCTCAGTAAAGCGTTACTTTTGTATGATTATGTAAACATAGATAAATATTATTCTATTATCTTTCAGCTTATTTGCGCTTTTTTTTATAGATATAAGTTACATAGGCTGTGAAGTAATAATTTTAGTTCGTTTCAACACTTGCAGTAGAAAACCCTTGCTTTCTTTTCAAAAGATTTTTAGTTTAAAATAAACTTATATACAATTTTAGTACTAAAGTTGGATTTTAGTATGCGTAGTAGCTTTAGAGAAATAAGAGTAAACAACACAAAATTTGGTCCTATAACGCATTTCACTTTAATATTATATCCGAAGCGCGCAAGGAAGAACAAAATATAGACAGCCTTCCACCGCCAACTTGTTAACTAACCATATTAGCTAGCGATTTTCTGTTAGCCCTTGAAACATAATGAAAGCAAACAATAATTGTTAGCTAACAATCCTCAAAGCATATTAATGGGGTGTGAAATACAGAAAAAAAACAAGCTAGTAAAACTTGAGAATTAACTAGTTGAGTGGATTTGAATAGTCAGTGAAAATTTGCCTTCAAAACAATTTGCTAGCTTGGAAATATTACCTGACATGGATTTTCCCGAAATTGGTCATTTTGCTTTGACGCTTTGTCGGTTTTTGATTGTTATGCTTTAATTTATCCGACGATTTCCTCCATCAACGATTCAATTTCTTAGAGAAATAGGACTAAGTAAAAAAAATAAATATAATGCAAAATAACTTAGCCACAAAATATTTGGATATAGCCTCAGGCTATACCAAAGAATTGGAGTGGGTTTAGTTATACTGAAAAGAGTTACAAAATCACTTAAATTGAAGTGTTCTGGATGTAATGAAGCAAGAATTTTGTTATCATAGAATTCAGTTAGAAACTGAATCTTGCATTAAAATTATCAACCCCTTCGGGGTTACCTTAACTTCTAATCAGTTTAATCCTTTTTTTCTCCACCTTCATACAATCCAATCACTAATTAGAATCATTCACACTCCTATTATTCAAAACATTAATTAATATAGTTCATAGTGTCCAATTTGCTAATTCCTTATCCATTTTTTAAAAAATTTAAAAAAAAACAATTCCAAAATACGCAATTTGAAAATATCTTGTTTTAAATTTAAAAAAAAAACAAAAACAAACAAAAAAAAAAAAGTAAAGTGTAATACTCACTCTCTTTGAAAAACCGAACCAGACTATACCCACCAAACCAGACTATACACATTAAACCAGACTATACCCACCAAACCAGACTATACTCACTAAAACAGATTATACATACTAAACAAGATTATACACACCAAACCAGATTATACCAACCAAACCAGATTATACCCACCAAACCAGACTATACCCACCAAACCAGACTATACCCACCAGAAACCTGTCTGGTTGGCCTTGGTAAGTCAATAACCCAACTAGCACAAGATGTCCCATAGAAGTATAAGGCCATGTGAGGGAGTTCTGAATCTCTTTGAATAGGTGTATAGCTTCCATGGAATTTCATATGGCTGTTAGAATTCCTTGCTATAGCTTCCATAGAATTCCATATGTACTATCTACTATTGGAAGGCAACTAACACCCCTTCCACACCCACCATCTCCCGAAACACATCCAATCAAAATGTTAAGATAGCCATTTTGTTCAGCATAGTTGACTCCTCCATAGAAATTAAGTTTTTGAGGGGAACACTCCCCCAAAGCCCCCAGGACAACGGCTGTAAGTTATGCCCTGAAGGCATATAAGGTTTTTATTGAAGGCGTTGTGGTTGAAACTTCAAAAAAGTCTAATTCGATTGAAAATTCAAAGGATGTATTTTCCCCAAATACATCCAATCAAAATTTTGAAATAGTCATTTTATTCAACGTAGTTTTTGTTTCTGGAAATTAGGTCTTTGAGGATGACAACCCCCCAACAGCCCTCAGGGCAAGGGTTGTAAGTTGTTATGGGGGGCGTATAAGGTTTATATAGAACGCGTTGTCATAAAAACTTCGAAAAGAGCTCATTTAATTAGGTATTGAGAGGGCTTGTACCCTTTTTAATATTCGAAAGTGATTGAAAGGTAACTGAAACCCCTTCTACTCTCAGGATTTCCCCAGATACATTCAATAAAAAATTCTATACCGTCATTTTGTTTCATGCAGATTGAAGTTCAGGAAACTATGCATTTGAGCAGGACACCCCCCCCACAGTCTTCAGGGCAAGGGTTATAAGGTATTACCTGGGGGTATATAAGTTTCATTGTAATCTTCGTCATAGAAACTTCAAAAAGGGCTCATTCGATTGAAAATTCAAAGGTCTAATGCCCTTTTTAATAGTCGAAAGTGATTTGAGGGCAACTAAGCCCCCTCTCACGCCCACCTTTTCCCCAAACACATCCGATCAAAATTTTTAGATAACCATTTTGTTCAGTGTATTTGATTTCCAGATAGAACTTATGTTTTTGAGGAGGGAACATCCCCACAGCCCTCAGGGCAAGGTTTGTAAGTTATGCCCTGGGGGCATATAAGTTTTTTATAGAACGCGTGGTCGTAGAAACCTCAAAAAGGGCTCTCGATTGGAAATTTAAATGGCTAGTGCCCTTTATAATAGTCGGAAGTGATTGGAAGGCAACTTACACCCCTTCCACGCCCACCATTTCCCCAAACATATCCAATCAAAATTTTGAGCCATTTTGCTCCACGCAGTTTAAAGTTCAGAAAATCATACCTTTGAGCAGGACACTCCCCCCACAGTCTTCAAGGCAAGGGTTACATGGGCGTAGGGAGGGGGTAAGGGGGGGGGGCAGCTGCCCCCTAGACCTTCAAATGTGCATTAGATATGGATGGAAAAACAAATGGTTGGAAAAGCAGTTGATAAAACGCCCTCCAACACACTATCAACTGCCCCCCTAGACAATATGCCGCCTATGCCCATGATGGGTTATAAGTTATGCCCTGGGGGCATATAAGGTTTTTATTGAAATCTTTGTCGTAGAAACTTGAAAAAGGGCTCATTCGATTGGAAATTCAAAGGACTAGTGCCCTTTTTTAATTGTCGAAAGTGATTTGAGAGCAACAAACCCCCCTCTCACGCCCACCTTTTCCCCAAACACATCCAATAAAAATTTTAGATAGCCATTTTATTTCACGCAGTTTATAGTTCAGGAAATTATACCGTTGAGTAGGACACTCCCCCACAGTCTTCAGGGCAAGGGTTATAAGTTATGCCCTGGGGGCATATAAGTTTTTATTGAAATCTTTCTCGTAAAAACTTGAAAAAGAGATCTTTCGATTGGAAATTCAAAGGGCTAGTGTAGTGCCCTTTTTAATAGTCAAAAGTGATTTGAGGGCAACTAACCCCCCTCTCACGCCCACCTTTTCCCCAAACAAATCCAATCAAAATTTTTATATAGCCATTTTATTCAACGTAGTTGAAAGTTTTGGAAATTAGGTCTTTAAGGATGACAACCCCTCCCCCACAACGCCCTCAGGGCAAGGGTTGTAAGTTATGCCCTGGGGGTATATAAGGTTTTTATAAAAAGCGATGTTGTAGAAACATCAAAAAGGGCTCATTCAATTGGAAATTAAAGGCGCCAATGCCTCTTTAATAGTCAAAAGTGATTGAAGGGCAGCTAACCCCCCTCTCACACCCACCATTTCCCCAAACACATCCAATCAAAATTTTGAGATATCCATTTTGTTCAACGTAGTCGAAAGTTCTGGAAATTAGGTGTTTTAGGATTTTTGAATTAGGTTTTTGAGGATGACCCCCTTCTCAGAGCCCTCAGTGCAAGGGTTGTAAGTTATGCCCTGGGGGTATATAAGGTTTATATAGAAAGTTGTAGTAAAAATTTCAAAAAGGGCTCATTTGTTTGTAAATTGAAATGACCCTTTTTAGTAGTCAAAAGTGAGTGGAGAGTAATTGAACCCCCTCCCACGCCCACCATTTCCCCAAACACATTCAATCAAAGTTTAGAGATAGCCATTTTGTTCAACGTAGTTGAGTCGTCGTAAAAACCCCTATGCCTTCTCAAGGCCAGAACATAATTTGCACTTTACTGAGAAAAATACAAATGAATGTGCATTGTCAGTTTAATATACATATACTGATATTGAGTAACCAAAATGTTAATATTATTTGATTTATTAAAGTTATAAAAGTAAGGACATTTAAATTTTTTTCAGTAAAGTGCAAATTATGTTCTGGCCTTGGGAAGGCATAGGGGTTTTGAGCCCAACTTATGTTAATTTCTGCTCGTTTTGAGTTTAGCTCGGTTATTTATTGTAATTTCTGTTTGTTTTAGGTTTCATCTATTTATCATTGCTGATTTGCGGTAGTTTCACGCTTCGTAGATTATTTGATTTTAGTTTTGCTCATTTTTCGTTAAATGGAGTTCTTTACTTTTCTTTGAAAAACTTATTTTGTGGAAAAAGTTTTTTTAATTAATATCATAAAATAAACTACCTATTTCAATATCATTGACTTGTTCGTCTTGCCTAAAATTAATGTATTATTATTAAATATATATATGAGCTATCTCGTGGTGTATAATAATCAGAACATACAGAAGAAGAAATCATTCACGTTTATTACAATATGTTGTAAGGCACGATGAACTGATTTTTCGAAAGTTCTTGAACTTTAATTCGATTTTTTATTTTGCTGATTGAAGAAAAAGTTTCTTAAAACGAAATTTTCATTGAAGAAAGAAGACTTTCATTGAAGAAAGTTTCTTACTACTCGATCACTAACATTACCAACATTAAGCAATTCCCCCCATAGCGCTTGTGAGGGACATGAATTCGATAAGTGAAATGAAATCCCTTATATAGTGAAATTAATTTAATTATTTAGGTATCCGGATATTACAATTTTACCTTTGAAGTATTCAAAACTACCAGGAACTGACAGAACAAAGAAGAATAATCAATTAGACTGTGGAGGTATTGACACTGAGGAGCATGAGAAAGAAATAATGAAAAGGAATTTTGACTTGGCTGGAAGTCTTGTGGATATCCATAACATGGTGGGTAATAATTCTTGGGAGCCTTGTATTTTAAATTTTAAATTTTTTAAGTGTTTTTGTCTTCTTTAAAACATCTAAGTACCAAGAGCAATGGGAACTTTTCCTCATTGAATTGGTGATTTCTTCGATTATTTTTATGTTTAGCGCTGAAGACGCCTAGTTTTTGACAGGCGAAATATCCGTCGTGATTGTCGTTTTTTCTTTATTATGGGCATTGACCCGTTGTTTCGTTTTCTTCTCGAGATTTTTCTCTCCTTTTCTTGCCGAAATCTAATGGGGTGGGGGATGTCCCCTTCCCCTCAAGTGACAAGACTGCTTCGTGGCCATGGGAACCACGGTGTCCATGGACAATTGTAGATGACCCCTCTCAAAGCCTAATATATTTTATAGTTGGTATAGACTAAACACGAATAAGAATACCTACTTTAAGGTAACAAAATTGGCTATAATTAAAAACAAATTTATAATTTTCTGAAAAACTCATGTCGGCAAAAATTTTCTCAACAACCCCCAATCCTCAATTTATTTTTAAGTCAATTACAAAGAAAAAAAAAGACGCTAACAAAGCAAAACCTGTAGGGCAGTAACGTTTATGCATCGAAATTAAACGACCCCCTTCCGTTTTAAATTCTCTTCGGGCAACTTGGCCGATAATAAATGTATGTGTTATTCAAGAAAAACTTGGGCGTTAAAACTTGTGTCAGGTGTTGCTTTTCCAAGATATAGTTTGTCTCTATTTTTTTCTTTTTCAAAAAGCTTTCAAAAATATGCAATTATTATATGTAAACAAAGATTCAAACAAAATATTTTCTTTTTTGGAATCTGTTAACTTCAATATGATCTTTCTTCTTGGAAATCGTACTCTAAATATTGATTTAAGGCCATTATTTCTAGCCCGTCTCGGTATTAAGAATTTGCCATGGTATTTCTCAGAAATCTGTATTATCATTTGAGCCCTAAATCACTCATCTTAGCATAACCATTGATCGCCTACATTATCCAATATTTTCCCGAGAAAAACGGCAAATAAAAATTTTTCAAATAAATATTGGTCTTCTAGAAGAAGTACATTCATATGCCATGCATATTAATTGTTGTGATGGTTTTACACAAGTTCTGTTGTATGGCAACAGTACAGTTATAAAGAGTTTTCTCTAAAAAAAAAAAAATAAAGCATATTCAAGAACGGGTAAGGGCATTAAATTAAAACTTTCAGGGAATCATGAGGGAGATGTTAAACTAAATTAATAGACCCTATGTGCATCCAAGTTGTCAAAAGGGTATATCTGCGATATTTAAATAGCGGCAAAGGGTATTAAGTTGAAATATCGTGTCAGGTTATGTCGTTGGGAGAGGGTGAAGTTAAATCAAAAGACAGTATGTACATACACTTTTAAGGAATTTTTAGGGGAATTTTTAATCAAAAAAGACATTATGTGCATGTAGGGTGACAAAATGGCTATCTGCAATATTTCTGGAACGGCTGAGGGTGTTAAAATGAACCTTCAGGAATTGTTTAGCGGGATGTTGATCAGTAGTAAGGGATGACATTGAAAATTTCAGGGAGTCTTAGGGTGAGGGGGTTAATTTGACCTGAAATATTGACTTGGGAGAGGGAACAAAGGTAACTGAAGATACACTGTTTATCAAGGTCATTGCAATATATATTTGTTTGATGTTGACGACTTGGGGTTTGAAATTAAAAGTCAAAGGTGCTATTAGGAAACGCAAGGGAAAGAATAGGGTATTTCAACTTTGGCTTTGGGGGCAGGAGAAGAGGGTAAACAATTAATGCATCTGATCCACAAAGATATTTTCGCACGATGAGCTGTTAAAGGACTTCATAATATCTGCACAGTTAAATAGCAAGGTATATCAAAAGACGATATGTCTTTTCATGCTATCAAAATCTTGTATGTGCAATATCTCGGGAAAGATTTCAGGGTATCAAGCTGAAACTTTCAGAGGGTTTTAGGGAGGCGAACAAGCGTGTGCGCGTTGAGATCTGTAGTGGTAAGAGGTTATAGCTAAATCAAGACACACTATATGCATCCAGGTTATAATAATACATTAGCTGAAAAATCTCGGAACAACTTGAAGGATGGAGTTGAACCTTTTATGTCATCGAAATCACATATTTGCAATATCTCATAAAGGGCATGGCGAATGAAGTTAAACCCTCTAGGTACCGTTGGAGAAGGAAAGGAGGAGAGTAGGGTAAGGAGGCTTCAAATTTTGAGTTGGGATAGACAAGGGGCTAGACAATTTATTCTGATCCATCAAAATGTGTGTTTACGCTATGAACTCCAATGGGGCTTAAAATCCATGCACAGTTAATGATCCAGGTCAAAGACACAAAAGAACTTCTGAAAAACAACTTTTTATCAAGCGAAACGTTTAAGGCAGTGTTGACAAGGGGGGGGGGAGGGCAACTGGACGTTGAGTTATAACTTGGAAGGAGAAGATAAAATTAAATCAAATGAAACCATGTGCATCCAATTTATCGAAATACGATATTTGCAATAGCTTGCGGGTTAAACTTCCAATTTTCAGACGGCTTACGAGGAGGAATGGTGAAGGAACAGGTGGATTTCTAACTTTTTGATGGGGGGGGGGGCAGCTAAAAATGTCAATTCTTAGATCAATCTAAACATTTTTGCACTCTTAGCTTCAATGGGAATTAGAATCTATTAACGTATAAGTAGGAAAGTAAAGCACTTAAGCACAAAAAAGTTGTAAATATTCTTAAAATTAAATAACAATAATACACTGTCAATAAAAAAAAATAAAAACCATTTTCAAAAAAATATGTTTTTCAAAAAAAAAGAGCTGTAGTTAAACCTAAAACGAGTGGTAATAAAGTCCTACACTAATTCAAAATTAAAATGAACATAAATTACAATCAATATAATAAACAAACTAAAGAGGAACATAAAATAAAGTAAATAATCAACATACATACATGCGTGTATTTAAAAACCAGTGGCCGTATACACAAAAACAAATAAATAAAAAACAATAAGGAAAGAACAATAACACTCAACAAATTTAAACTACAGCTTCTTTCCGCGCCATTAGACTATTCTCTATAAAACAACCTAACACAATAATTAGGTCCCTCGAAGTAGTCCCCAAAACACCCGGGAGCAGCGGTACATCCTCATGAAAAAATCTATCCATAAAATTCTCCAAACATTGGCATCTACTTAGAAAATGGTCTATCCGATCCCCAAACTCCCTACATGAGGGGGCAGGCACGCCTACTTCCTGAGCCATCCTCATCATAAGACTCCCAGTGGCCTTTACGCAGTGGTATGTAATTTGCCCGCACCTGCAACCGCTACTTAAGGGTTCTCCACGGTAGGTTCAGCTTCAAATAAAACTTCTCCCCATACACATCTTTAATCTGTCTTTAAAAATGCAGGCTACTAGACTTTTCCAGACCCGTTAGCCAAACCTGAATCTCTTGGTCCCGAAGGCGCGATGCAAATTTACCGAGGAAATCTTCAGGTTTACCTAGAGGACCCTGCCCCTCATTCCATGCACATGATAAACCAGCATTATCCAACAGTGCTTTAACTTGTTTCGGCCATGCTGCCTTTTTGGTAAAACTCAACATCTCTGTGCAGGCCGCTTCCGCCAGGCGGTTATCAGGTAAGTGCGTAACCTCTAACCAAAACTTAATCATTTGTATAGTCCTCATATGACGTAGATCCTGCAAACCCAAATCACCCCTTAGGACCAAACTACTAAAATTATTTTGGAGGCCTATAACTCTTTTAAAATACATAAACTGCAGAGATTCCAGTTGTCTTACCGTAGTAGTCCCCCACAACTCATATCCATAATGGGCAACAGGTAGGACTTATTCATAAAAAGGTACTTGTGCATCTTCATATTTTTTATTCCCATGATATATTTTTGTCGAAGTAGAGCACAAGCAGCTGCCTTACCACGTGAAATCATCAATTTAATGCGCTAGGTCCAATTCCCATTTGCTGCGACCACGAATCCCAGGTATTTATGCTTTGGGGTCACTTTTATTGCCTCATCTTTATAAGTAAAGGAATAATCCTGAGGTCCATTGGGCTTCCTACTTTGGAAGATGACAATCTCTGTGTTAGTTGCGTTCAGCTTCAACTACTTCGATTCTAGGTAAGATTCAGTTAAATTCAGAAGAGTTTGGAGTTCCTCGGCTGATTTAGCCACTAAAGTTGTGTCGTCAACGAACAGCAAAAAATAAAATAGGGTATTTGCTAGTGACAAAACTGGGGCCCATTTCAATTCAAGGAATTCTGTAAAATCATTGATATACAGACGAAAAAGTTTCGGTGACAACGTGCATCCTTGGTGAATTCCTCTGAAGGTTTTAAATGGTATAGATACACCTTTTTTAACAATAAAAACCACAGATAAAGTTATCCCATACATGTTAATTAATAACATAATAAAAGGCCTGGGTAGGCCTATCTTAACAAGGTAACGGAATCAAATAGGTCTATCAATACTATCAAATGTCTTTTCAAAGTCAAAAAACGCGACGAAAAGCCTACCATTTCCCCTGCAATATTTCCCAATAAGAGTCTAGAGTATAAATGCACGATCTGTAGTTGAATAATCCTTTCGGCATCCTCCTTGTGTCTCATTGACAATATTTTCAATTTCTAGCCACAGCCCTAATCTACCATCTAGAACCTTTTCCAAAAATTTACTAATTTTTGGTACTAGACTAATAGGGCGATAGTTACCATGCTTCATCCGGTCACCCTTTTTAAATAACGGCATTATAACCGACATATTCCATGCTGTTGGCCAACTACATGAAACCAGGACCGCATTATACAAAGTTAATAGAACTGGCAGCAGGTGACCGATTAATTTCTTATACATTGTTGACGGAATTCCATCAATACCCGGCGAAGATCCTCCACGGTGGCTCTTAATGGATTGTTTTAACTCACTCTCTGATATTTCCTGAATTAGCTGGTAAGAATGCTCTGGGAGGGGGAATTCACTGACTACTGCATCTATCGGCTCAGTACACACTTGCGGGTAGATGGGTGCCTGGCCAGCTGAGTCTCTATGATTCTCCAGGTCTACAAAATAAGTCGACCAAGAGTTAACTTCTGGGATCATTTTTGATTGGTCACGTGGCCCACGTAAGTACTTCCAGAATTCATTTATACTGGCCGATCTATAAGCTTGAAAACACTTCTCTTGTTCTTTAGTTTCATATAATGCTTTCTTCCTCCTTACTAAAGCCTTGTGTTCTTTTCTAGCTAATCTAAATGTTGATAGGGCTTTTTGTCGTTGCTCTGGGTCATTGGCAATTTTTACCTTATTTAATAAGCTGAATAGGCACAACTTACTAAGTTTACAATCACTATCAAAAGGATTTATATTTGGTGGCATTAGTTTCAGGACCCGAGCAACCTCTTCATGGAGGAGTTTTGACAGGCAGCCAGTAATAATCTCAGGGTCCAAAGAGAGCTCACATAAACCCTTTAACTTATCCAAAATCTCTTCCAAGTAAAACCTATCTTTCAGTGTTTTCGTTTCTTCATCAGTCCAATCTTGTCGTAACCGCCTTATAGCTTGAGCTTGGGATATACGGCTAGAATGAGGAAGAGAAGGAAAATTAAATATTCTTGAAAGTTGGAGAGAAATTCTTATAGAATAATGATCCGAACCCAGCACGTGGAGAACCTCAAAATCAACAACGCAGACAGCGAAATCCACATCCACCAATGCGTAATCTATAACACTGAGATTTGGCCCGGAAAAGCAAGTGCCCTTACTTCTACCTCTGTCCTTATAAAATCTTCAATTACGAATTGCTAAACCATTCTCCTCGTAGTATGGCCATAAATTTCTTCCCCAAATAATAATTCTTCTAGACCGATCGTCACTGCTCCGTGGCATTCCAAAGACCTCAGGGAGGACCTCCGCATTATCATCTGAAAAAAAATTCAGGAGTTATCTCTAATACATTCGAAGTATAGGCATTAAAATCCCCTGCTACAACCAGACGGTCCCCCGGAAACTTCTGTTGAATCAATCGCGTTTCTTCATTTAGTATAGTCCACGTGTCTTCAGACGAGTAAGAACTATTTTGTGGTGCTAGATATACAGAACCGACAATTAAAAAAGTACTCTCAAACTTAAGTCTACCCTACACTATTCTCTGATTGGGTCGCTAGTCTCACTGCAGAAGAAAATGACGTTTGGCTAAAACACATAACCACACCACCACAATACCGATTATTCTTAGAAACTTTTCTATTCACTGCATAAAAGGAATAATTATGTAAAGAGGGCACTGCAGATCATCCTCACAATTATGCCAAGACTCAACCACACAAAATATATCCAGTTCCCTGAATAATGCTAATGATGTTTTTTTCTCTTTAAAACCTTGAATGTTCTATTACCCAATCCTAAGTTTGCGACAAAAGGAAAAAGGTATATGGCCACACCGGTCCTAATCCTTGTTCTCATCACTCATATTCTCAGAGGAGTCACCAGCCCCTTCTTTTAGGGGTGAATTCAAACCAATTGACTTGTCGGCTGGTGCAGTTTCACTGCAGCTCTCAGTCGTGCTGTTTTTACGGACACATCGATTTCCGGTCTTATGGGCACTATCGGGACTAATGATGATTTCTAATCTCCTCTTTGCTTTCCCACGAGTAACCATTTTGTGCTTTTGGTCAGGCCAAGCCGCGTTCTTGTTGGCGCTGTCTCCAAAACTTACAGTTTGAGAATTTTGAATTCCCGGGGCTTGGGGGTTAACCTGCTGAGTCTGCGATCTGGGCACAGTACTAGGTTTATCAGCCAGCATTTCCACCCTGCCTGTAACTTGGTCATAATAAAATGTTTGGCCCTCAATCAAAAGGCGTGTTCTTCTTAATTTGGCGTCTTGTCCACGCGACAAAGCCTCATTCAGCATTGGTTTAAGCTCTTGGCGAGATTTACGTTCCAAATAGGTATAATCTGGGGCTCCTGAAATACGAGGCTCGTATCAAACTTTTTGAAAGCCGGCCACTACTTAGGATTATGTCGCGAAGTTCTCGATTATTAAATTTCACCAAAATAGGGCGCACCGCACCTGGTTTACTTTTTCCCAAGTGAAACACATCCTTCAAATCACGCCCAGTCAAACTAAGCTGGGGTAAATAGCGGTTTATTGCCGCCATAATTGCTCCTACTAGTCTACTTGGAAGTGGGTTTATTGACTTCAAATTATAAATGATCAGATTTTGCTGTTTAATTTCTCTTTCAAGTTGCTCTAACCTTTTCTTTTCCTCAAGTAGTAGGTTCCGCAGCTGTTGCAGCAATTTCGGATCTTACTACATCATCATGTCTGCCTGTCTCAGTTTTGAGGGCCGCTAATTCCGATTCGATCGCAGAAACGCTATTGGCAACATCTTGAATCTGATTTAATTTAGCATCCATTTGCGACAATTTTTCAAGCATTGCTGCGATCCCGGTTGATTTAGCCATTTCCAAAATTATCGTTCGACCCTTTCCAAAAATAATATGTTAAAAACTAAAAGCAGGAAACGAAAACTTACTCGTAAGGGGGACAATTAAATCCCCCCGCTTTCCAACAATGTCTTGCAATAATCACGTCCGCCAATGCTATAATGCTTATACAAAGAACGAAAAGTTACTTGCAACTTTAATCCTCTACTAAGATAAAGATAATACGTACAGCTATAGATGAATAAATGAATCCTAATGCTAACAGATATTAAAGTGAATAATCCAATCAGAGTTAAAACGAAAAGAAATTACCACAAGCAGAAATAGGACTACCCCCCCCCCCCTAACCTTCTAAAGGCCATAGAGTAGTTTGCGCTCCACTGGGGAAATCTAGGTACCTGGAGAATTCTGGAGAAGGTAAACAGGAAGGGTATGCGAAAGCACAGGATGGTTGGCCCCCAGCCTCCCATTGCACTTCCTGGTGGAAGGACCAACAAACAGAGATCAGCACCGCCGGTAGGGACTGTAAAGTCCAATGCTGTATTCTTTACCTTTTACCTTTTAGTGTTGGTGTTGATATTACGACAAAAACACACTACTCAAAATACAAATCATTTTCAGTAAAACGATTTATAGAGAAATCAATAGCCTTTAAATGGAATTAAGGAGTGGTACTCCTACTCCTTTTTGTGGTGATTTCTGTTTGTTTTAAGTTTAACTGGACTATATATATATATATATATATATATATATATATATATATATATATATATATATATATATATATATATATATATATATATATATATATATATATATATATATTACCTTTATGTTTGCTGTAATTATTTACTTAAAATTCTGTTTTTTGGGGGGTTTATTTTTTTTGGATAGAAATATCCGCTCGTTTTATATTTCAATTATTATTGGATTTTATCTCTGATCGTTTTAGGTTTAAATATAGCTCTTTACTTTCCTATGAAAGTTTTCGATTCTTGGTAATGCTTTTGAAATTAATCTTATTAAATGTTGGCCGACAAACGTCTGCAAACAAGGTAGCTGCTATATCAGCTAATCTTAATTGTCAAATTTTATTGTGAAGACAAATTTAGGGGAGTTTCACAAAATAGCCTAAATAACTCGATAGTATAGTATATATTTATAGTATATATATAGTATATAATATATATATAGTATATATATAGTATATTATATAGTATAGTATATAATATATATATAGTATAGTATAGTATATATATAGTATACTATTATTCTATAACTATACTATTAGATACAACAGTATAGTATATCGAAATAACTCGAAAATAGCGTCAGTTCGAAATGATCGCTGTACCATAGGAGTAATCATAGTTGAAAAACAATAGAATTTCCCATCTTGATCAACAGGGAGAATCACTTTTTCGCATGAGAAGCTGTGATGGGTCTCTTTTTCACCAAGGAGAATCTACCAAGCCAATACAGCTGTGTTGCCACTTATACCGCACTGGGCGGTATAATACCGCAGATTGGAGAAAAATGCCGCACTTTTTTCTGATTATACCGCATACCGCAATTATACCGCGAAATGGCTTTGATCAGCGTATTTATACCGCGAAATGACTTTTATCACTGAATTCATACTGCGTAATGTCACCGTACGGGAAAAGGGACAAATGTTTTCTCTCTACTTCTAATGACATATGGCCTGATAGGCTACTGCGGAACTCGGGAGACTTCAAACTAGTAATTAATATGCTTCCAAAAGCAAATATTTTACATATCAGTCAGGTGCCTGAATGAAAGTAATTTTCAGCCATTAATATGGTAAAGGTGTACAGACACTGCAAAGCAGACCGAATACTATACTAGATTGAGTAAGTCTCAGGCTATCCTGTCTTGCTTCTTTTGGTCATTATCTTTCCATTTTTACAGCCCAATAGACTGAACAGTATACAGTAAAAGAAGTTCTTGTAAATATGTATGAAATTCAGAATGCAGAACTATGATTAAGAAATAAAAATGATATTTCATTTAGAACTTCATACTGTATTCAAATATAGGTTAACATTCATTTCCTGTAGAACATGTATTCCGAAATTTAGAAAATTATCTATTTTTTAATTTTTACCTGATTTCTTATTGCATATCATTCATTCAGATCGAATGTGAATGAAAAGTTGCAGAGTTGCTGTCCAGAGTAAGCTGGCTATAAACCACTTATTCCTTCTTGTAGCCTAGGCTGTTCCATGGTTCCATTGGGCAACCCATCTGTAACCTTTATTGTCAAGGGTTAATGAAAATACATGGATTGCTTTATGGAGACAAGGGTGTCACTACCTTCTTTGCTTTGGGGCGAGGTAAGGAATAAAAATATGCAGACAAATCAAACACCGAACCATGCTGAGGATTTTTTTAAGCAAGAAAATAATATGCTCTCTCGAAAAGTTGTAAACTGTAGAAAAGCATCGCTACAAATTGCATTATTCTTTACATTAATTTTTTTGAATATATTTTAAGGAAGTAAGTTGTGCAAAAACTGCTTCTGTAGCGCAAAGCGTCTAAAAGTACAAACGGAAAAAAATGGGCATTGGTTCGAGAATGTCGTTTTGCATATTTGCTGAGCCAGTAAAAACTTTTCAATCTAGCATTCTCGTCTTTTGGAGTGCGTCAAACTGTCTACTTTCTTTAAAAAGAACTTTGCCTTAAAACGTAACGTTTTCTGGGTCATCGTTCGGAAAGATACGGATGGATTTCCGCATGTATTTCAGCAATGTGTAAAGGAACCATAAGCTGATTCAGGAGTGATAACTGTTATTTCGGTTAATCTTAATGGCAAAAGTATGTAGCAAAGTCAAAATAAGGGAATTTCCAAAATGGCCTTAAAACCCTCGAAAATTTTGTTGGATTCAAATGAAAACAGTACCATTGGAATCACCATAGCTGAAAATTTATTCAGGAGAATTACAGTCCCTCATCATGAGCAAAAAGGAAAATCCCTTTTTCGTATTGCAAGCAGTGATGCGTCTCTTTCTTTTCTTTTTTTCACTAATGGTGACTGTGCCAAACCAGTGGTTGTAGAATGTTGGGAGGGGCTCGTTTGAAAAGAAATTACCATATCAAGTACAAATAACAAAAAATAATATCAAAATAGCGTGCAATTTTTGACAAAACTGCATCTTCATATGCAAGATACATACGTATCAGTATCCGTATATAGCTTACGTAATTTGACAAGATGACGTATAACACACATATCTTTTGAATAGTTGCTTCTCTGAGTTAAAATGTAATATTTGAGAGTCTACATCACCTCATTCCCTAAAAATCGTCGTATTCCTTAAAATGTCGCAATAAACAGGTGCTCAGAGTATTCCTTTGTTTTACAACAAAAGATATCCATTACTATCAAACAAATAGTTTAAAATATTTCACTAAATGCAATCACTAAAAGTCCTTACAAACAACAAAAATTAACCAACTAACCTAACATGGGCTCTCTTGAACTAAAGTCTAACCAAGTAACGGCTAGACCATATTCGTAAATAAATTTTGTATCTGTAAAGGCCCGTGGAGTATTTTTACAGATAAGGACAGATTTTGGTATTGAAGGAACATGTTAAAAAGAATAAAAACAGAAAAAGGAACCACAGCAGAACAGCTGAAGTGTATTATGCGAAAAAAAACTACTGCAACAAAAACGAGGTAACATATTTAGTGGAGGAAAAATGGTCAAACATCGGGGAAATTGCGACAAAATTTGTTTTTACACCAAAATGTTTAGAAAATCAACTGAATTACACAAAAAATCCACCAAAACCCCCCTTACACAAGTGTTTCAAATTTACCCATGAAGGGGAAATGAGGGGGAAATCGATTTTTGTGTTTATAAATATTTTGGAGTTTAAATAGTCGTTTCCTGTCAAATCAATCGTGCCGACTCTAAATCTGAATTCAGGTTTCCATTTTTCCGTACCCTTTTACCCTTTTCCATCCTAAAAGGAAAGGGAAGGGGGTTAAAACTCGAAATTAAGAGGTTGTCGTATTTTTTGATCGTTTCCTATGAAATGAATGGTGGCGAATTGGAAAATGAAGTTAAAAACTTGATTCTACGTAGTCAAGTACCTCATCTCACCTAAAAAGGTTGTGCAAACTTGACCTATATGAACTAGTCATATTAATCATTTCTTGTCTATTCGCCATTTCGTATCAACCTAGGGATAGTACCTTAGAATATGAGTCTCGAACAGCTTAATTGCAAACCAGTAATCTAGAATCCCCTTTCTCCTTCCGTTTGCGGTTTCCATTCCTTAGTGCCTATACACTGGTTGTGTATGAGAATACACAGCCAGTATTCTTGTGTACTGGTTGCGTTTTTCAAGCATATTTGTGATTTGTTTGTAACCGATCGTTAAGCCGGCATGAATTAATATATTTAATAAAAGATGTTGCATTATTAAAGAAAAATGAGAATAAACAAACGGAATAAAAGTTAATAAAAGAAAGAAAATAAGCATAATTTTGTAAACATAAGAGGTGATCGTATATTGTAGCTAAACCTGCAGCAACCGCAGGTTTTTTTCCGAGGGTTTATGGGAGGAGGAGCAGATCATCTTGCACAGCAACCTCGAGGGGAATCGAATTCAAACTCTGGTGAAGGACATGGGATCAACGTCGCCAACATAGTACAATTGTACCGTTTTTGGCACAATTCAGAGGTCCTGGCACATTACGCAACATTTGAAAATATTTCGCACAACACATATTTTTTATTACATTTAGTTTTACTTACTACTTTCTGGCTCGGATATATGGTCAAGTTTTTGTGTATCAAAAATTTTCCTTAGCTGATCTAAGTTTTCTTTAGCTGATCTAATAACTGCAGCCACCTTCAAGTACTGCAGTACTTGTCTCCACCAAAGAAACGGTAGGAATACCGTGTGATAGTGCAAGGAAAGCCGCTCTCGAAGAAGTGCTTCAGTTTTGTGCCAACAGTGAAGAGCCTGTACCTCTGAGGATCATCAAACAGTTCGTAGTAACGAACTGTAAGTAAGGAGTGACGCGGCTCTATAGTAACCGAAACTCTAAGAAACGGAATTTTGAAACCAATAGATACATCAAAAGAATTATATTTTTATGCTGATTTTAAATATATAAGTTCATCAAGTTTAGTCTTGCCCATCAAAAGTTACGCGCCTGAGAAAATTTGGCTGATTTTAGAAAAAAGGGAGAAAGACCCCCTAAAAGCTATAGAACCTTAATGAAAATCAAACCATCATATTCAGCGTATCAGAGAACCCTACTGTAGAGGTTTCAAGCATTTATCTACAAAAATGAGGAATTTTGAATTTTTTGCCAGAAGAAAGATCACGGGTGCGTGTTTATTTGTTTTTGTTTTTTTTCCCCAGGGGTGATCGTATCGATCACCCCTGGGGGTGATCGGAAACTCTAAAAAACGGAATTTTGAAACCAATAGATACATCAAAAGAATTAGATTTTAATGCTGATTTCAAATATATAAGTTCATCAAGTTTAGTCTTGCCCATCAAAAGTTACGCGCCTGAGAAAATTTGGCTGATCTTCGAAAAAAGGGAGAAAGACCCCCTAAAAGCTATAGAACCTTAATGAAAATCAAACCATCATATTCAGCGTATCAGAGAACCCTACTGTAGAGGTTTCAAGCATTTATCTACAAAAATGAGGAATTTTGAATTTTTTGCCAGAAGAAAGATCATGGATGCGTGTTTATTTTTTTTTCCCAGGGGTGATCGTATCGACCCAGTGGTCCTAGAATATCGTGGGAGGGCTCATTTGAACGGAAATTAAAAGTTTTAGTGCCCTTTTTAAGTGACCAAAAAAATGGAGGGCAACTAGGCCTCCCACGCTCATTTTTTCCCAAAGTCACGCGATAAAAATTTTGAGATGGCCATTTTGTTCAGCATGGTCGAAAATATGATAACTATGTATTTTAGGATGACTTAATCCCCTGAAGTCCCCGGGGGGAGGACTGAAACTTATGAACTTTACCCAATGTTAACATATAGCCTTGGTTATGGGGAAGTATACAGACGTTTTCGAGGGGGATTTTATCTAGCAGGTAGGGGGTGGGTTGGGGGTTATATGGGAGGATCTTTCTATGAAGGAAGTTTTCATGGGGGAAGGGACATTACTATGAAGGGGGTGCCAAATTTCCCAGCATTATTAAAGAAAAAGATCAGAAATTAAATAAAAAAACAAGATTTTCAACTGAAAGTAAGGAACAACATCAAAACTTAAAACGAGCAGAAAATATTACGTATATGATTGGGTTCACCCCGTAGTCAATACCTCACTCTTTAAGCCAAAGATTTTTTAGTAATTTCATAAGAGCTATTTATTCTAATTAACGGCCTTTGTGATTAAGAGGTCATTTTAAAGAATTGGAACAAAATTCGAACTTTAGCTTAAAGAGCAAGGTATTGACTAGGGGGCGAACCCCCTAATATACATATTACAAAGCTGTGAATATAGAAGTTCGTTACATTAGTTAATTCGTAAGTTACATATAATTATTACTAATAAAAAAGTTAGTAAATAAAATTAAACAACTTTCGAGAAAGCCATTTAAACAAATAAAATTAAAATTAATATACAAATCTTGTTCTAATTATTCATATACGGTGAGCCAATATCAAAACCTGTATTAATTCAAAAACGTTCAAAAAATAAATAAAAAAACAAGTTTTTTAACTGAAAGTATAGAACGACGTTAAAACTTAAAACGAACAGAAATTATTCCGTATATGAAAGGGTTTGTCCCCTCCTCAACGCCTCGCTCTTTACGCTAAGGCTGGACTTTTTCACAACTCTATTATTATTAAGAAATAAAAAACATCAGCGTACAGAGCGAGGCATTGATGAGGGGACAGCCCCTTTCATATACGGAATAATTTCTGTTCGTTTTAAGTTTTAACGTTGTTCCTTACTTTCAGTTAAAAAAAACTTGTTTTTTTTTATTTAATTTTAACAAAGATGGTTTGTATTCTCTCTGAATCTGACTGTGATAGTTTGGCTCACAGCTTTCATCAAGCTAAGGATTTGCTAGTCAGTGAGTATGGCGAACAAGACTATCCAATTCAAACGGGAAAGAGACACTCGTAAAATTTAGAAATACGGTTGACAGGATATTACGAGAATTTCACCAAGAGGTGGAAGCGGATAGTGAAAACTGAGAAAGGGATCAACTCATCAAAGTTGTTGGATGGATAATAAGAAGTGAAACCAAATCTATTACGACAAGCAACGATTTCTACGAATTTCTTAGCGAATTATTGTCAGTAGAGAAGTGTTTGCACATCGTGTGCCCATCTCTTTGTCTAGTGCTTTCATCAATAGGGATCGAATCGCCTATTCTAATATCTTCTATCGGACCGGCTATAATGGATAGTCATGCAGACCACGGGGTTTAATGTCTCCTATACAAATAGGACTGGCTTCGCAGCTGCATTACTATTTTTCGTCCCGATTTTTAATTGACACACTGCACAATCTCGGCTTCTGCTCTTTGTACTCAGAAGTAAAACAAATTTGAAAGCGGTACTGCAGTAAATCCAATGTTGTTGGAAGAGTCCGAAGAGAAAGCACATTTTTATCAGTATTTAGGAGACGACGTCAATCATGATATTGCTACTACCGACGGCCTGATTATACTATCAGGTATATGATGATACTATCGACGCCACGTCGCAGCCACGGGCTTTTGTTTTGCTTGACAAGCAGTAGTGACACTCATGTCAATGAATGGAAGGTTGAAACGCTCTGGCGCACCTCTGGCTTTTTCGAAAGCTCATACATGAGCTGGTCGACCTTTATGTGGCCAATGCACCAAAACCTACCTCATCCGAGAAAGTTAATATTAGTTTTTTGCCAATTATTAACCACAGCCCAAGCGATATCTCCTGTGTTTATTCTACACTTATGCATGCTAATGAGCGCTAGTCGAGCTGCAAAACTCTAGGTATTACCTTTGACCAGCCACTTTACTGGAAGGCAAAGTGTATCGTTGATGCAGAGCCTGCCACAAGTGCTTTAAGAAATGCTATTGTTGTCCTAGGTAGATTCCGCACCCGCATCAGTTTCCTAGGAGCCGCTGGCTCCCTTATGGCTGACTCGGGGCTTTTGGAAATCATTAGTCAAGTATACGCGCCTAACACTGGGCGAAGTATGTTACAAGGCAAAGCTGTCTCTCGTGCTTTGCGAGGCCATGGTCTGTTAGAGATAGCCCTTTATGTGAACCTTTTATTATCAGAACTGAATGGCAGAGTTTTGATGGTAATGACATACTGCCAGAACCCCTTGAAAAGCCAAGACAGACGCATGAGTTGCTCTTTGAGGGAGATATCATTAACGAAACGCAGGTATCGGAAGCAGAAGAGCTTATCCGTGAAATATTTCATAGTGTAAAAGAACGATTATCCGAGTCCAGAACTGCCCGTGCTTCCGGCCACAATATTTACATCAAGTCTACTTGGCTGTTCGTGCAGTCGATTTTTTAGTTGAAGAAAGACCACCCCGAGCATTACAGAATGTTACAAGAATGTTACTTGTTCATCCGGAGAACTGGCAACTGCTGGGTGGCACTTCCTCCTAATTTGGTGATCGAACAAACGTTAATGAGAAGTATGAAAACGAGTGGTGGTCTAACGAGAGGTAGAGGCATGAATGAATTGAAGCAGACAATTCGGACATCTGCTATGCCTACTTTAGTTCTCGTTAACGAGCGCATGCTGAACCTGACTGGCCTTGCAGAGTTGACTATTGAAAATCCCGCTGAAGCGATATCTTCTAGGTAAACTAGAGATCTGGTGGACATAGACAAGATAGTTCGATATATTGAGCCCCCAGAACCCTTCTGGCAGGATTCACAGCTGTTGAACGGGTTTTCTGTTGTCCGTCCTTTATCATCTGTAAACGTAGACGATGCCAAATCTGTGGGAGAAAAGATTTTGAAAGAAATGGAAGCGAAATAAATTGACAAATATATTTCCAAGAGAAAGGAGAAAGCTGTAACTCTGGCTGAGAAGTCATCTGTGGTGATATATAGCAAAAGATAACTTGTCGAACCAGCTTTAATCTTCCAATGTCTTGTCGCAGTAGCTAGCACCAGTGGTTCTGACTTGAACAAAGTTCTGTCGTTCGAGCTCTGTAATTTTCCACCCTCGCTCTTTAGTTCATTCGAAGTGATGAGGACAGCCAATAAAGAATCTCTGACAAATATACTGATGAAAATTGAGAGATCGATGGTTCAGTGACACTGCCAACCTCCCAGAGAGTTCTGGGTGGTGGATGGCTAGTCCACAAAATAACGTGGACTACCGGATCCACATACTCTACGGTGGCAGAATCTTCCGTAGATTATGTCAAAAGGCATTTTGGCCAGGCAGTGGTAGTTTTTGACTCTTACACTGATACACCAAAGACGAAAAATTGCACACAGCTGAAAAGAACTAAGGGTTTGTCGTGCCCAACGATTGAATTATCTCCTAGCATGAAGATCTTCAAAAGTAAGGAGGAATTTTTGAGCAGTCCCAAAAATAAAGAACGCTTCATTGACCTACTAACTGAGAGGCTGGCGAACTCAGGATGTCAAGTTTTATATGCTCAGGATGATGCCGATGTCTTATTTGTACAAACTGCAGTCAGGTGTGCTGAAACTTTGTCGACCACTTTGATTCGTAATGATACCAACCTATTAGTCATTCTGCTGTACATTGCCAAGCTTGATGCATTTGATGTCTTTATGCAGACAGACACGCATGAAAATAACCAACGAGTGCATAATATAAAAAAAAGGACCAAGAACAAACTAGGAACGAAAGCAGCAGAAAATCTGCTCGTTTGCCACGCAATGTCAGGCTGCGATAAAACATCTAGACTTAATGGCGTAGGGAAACCAGCAGTGATTTCCTTGTCACTTAAAGATGGTATTTTAAGAATGCTTGTAAGATCTTCATGACACTAGGGTCCAACCACCAGGAGATCATTAAAGCTGGAGAGAAAGCTTTGCTCCGCATATATAAAGAGAAAAGTAATGAGAAGACCCTGAAGGATGTCCGGGTGCGACTATTTACTGTGTAGGTTGAAAGTTCAAATGCTTTCGTTCAGGCTTCTGCCAACTTTGGCTGCCGCAAAGTACTACTTTTACATGTGCTATATGCAAATAATGAAGTGGAAAGACACGTCAAATTTGCTTAAGCCCGAAGAGTTGGGTTGGTGCCTCTCTTCGTCATGGAATATGTATCTTCCTATTATGACAGATGCTTTACCAGCACCAGAAAACCTGCTGAAGATGGTGCGGTGCCAGTGCACCAGCGGGTTCGAGTCTCATATGCAGCTGCCGTCAGAACGGTTTACTCTGCAGCTTTGCCGGCGGGGAGTGTAAAGGGGCGTTATGTGCTAATGTTACAGCAAGACAGGATGAGGACGATAATAAATACGAGTAGGAAGAAGAATTAGCTTTAGGTTGTGCTTTAGAATCAAAATGTTCTAAACATTCCGTTTAAAATCAAAATGTTTTTTGATTAATTAACCTGAGTTCTAAACGTTCCTTTTTATAATTGATTGATTTGAAGTTTTGACCTCGAATAAAGGATTGGTTTTCAAAAAGTCTTACTTATTAACCCCTCATATTACACGGCCCTCAGAGTTGAAAATCAGGTAAATAGTAAAAAAAAGTGTTTTTTGACCTCATATTTGGCAATACACTACTTTATTATCTGCGTACTTTACCCAACAAAAATGATATGTGTACTTTACCTACAACTCCCCCCCCCCTTGTGACATCGTATTCAGATTCGTCATGGTTGATTTGATAGGAAACGACTATTTAAACTTTAAAACGTTTATAAACACAAAAGTCACTATTCCCCCCTCATTTTCCTCCATCAAGGGTAAATTTGGGACACATGTGAAAGAGGGATTTTAGTCGATTTTTCTGAACATTTTGGTGTAAAAAAAATTCTGTTGAAATTTCCCCGGGGTCAAACCGTATTTTTACTCCACTAATTAGAAGATGTGAGAAATAGATTTAAAATGGGTAAGGGGACCGCTGAAAGGAACAGCGCTCATGCACACATAAGAATGGTTACAAAATTGTCTTGGGGTAATTATTTTAATAAAGTTTTTCAGCTACAAATGACAAAGAAAACGAAGATGCTTAACTGACCAAGGCTATCGAAAAGTAAAGTTGGACAGAATCAAGGAATTTCGGTTCGTTTTAAGTATTAATGTCTCTCTTCCCTTTCATTTAGAAAGTTTTTTTTTTTTTTTTTTAAATGCTTCAATGTTTGTAACTTGATCCAAATAAACCTCAGCTATTTTTCCAAAACTCAGAATAAAAAAAGTCATGAAGTTTCCTGAATTGCATTGACGAAAATCTGCTTAAAATTGGCAATCATTGAAATTCCAATATTTGTCGGTAGATCGTGCGACCCTGTTTTAGATGGTAAGTAATTCCAAAAATCGTTAAATCTCACTATCAATTGACAAGCGTGGAAGCACTGTATGAAACCAACGTTCTAAGCGTGAAAGTTTTCACTTTAAGTAAACACCTAATATATAACTCACATGGTGTGATCCAACCGTAACTGTAAGGTCTTTTTCTTCTCTATCTTAGTTCATTACTTCTAGTTATTTTTCTTGTCTATTTTCTGAAGGCTTTTGCAGCAAATTTTCCTGAAGTTATAACCTTTCCATCTAGTTATCGTTAAATTGTTGTACATTAAACTGTTTATAGTATTGTTGGATTATTTGTGTTTATTGTTGCTCAATCTGTCATTTTATTATTGCTATAGATTTAAATTATATAGATTTAATTATTTGATGCTATATTTGGGACGAGTTTGACTTCCCATGCTTATTCTTTTTATACTTTATTTGTTGTTGTTTTTTGTTGCATTATAATCTCATTACATTATATTATAATATATTTTCTCAGGGTAGCATGCATTCGCTGTCGCAAATGAAAGCAAACGAATTAAAAAAGCGCAGACGTCCAATCCCACCAAGCAAACGAGTTCGTCCACCTCCACGACCACTCTGGCTATGCTGGCTACCTCATTTTCCACCTCTTCACGCTTTGTTTAATTTTGCTCTGGTGAAAAACGTTTTCTTCGTTTTATGCACTGTTTCCACCGCTTTTGGTAAGTATTCTTTCCTTCTGTCATATGCACATAGGCCTTTCAGGCCTTCAGCACAAATTTGAAATTTTTATTGTTTGTACAATAACTACTGGATTAATCTCCGTGTTTTTACATGTTTAGCCTGAATTTGTGTTTCTTCACCAGCCTGAAAATGTTTTACCCCTTCTTCCCGAAAATATGCCAGCATAAGTTAGACAATAAAAAAAGGAAAAAAAAGTAAAAAAAAAAGACATGATTAGGAAACCATACTAGGGACATTTTCTGCCAATGCAATCAATTCTCAAGGTTCGTGGATTTTATGTGGAGTTCATGTTGCATCTTTTCTCCTCTATGTATATCTCTTTTTCTTTCCTTCGTCTTGGGCACTTTTTTTATGTTTGTTGTCTTTCTTTTTTTCGACTTGTGTAACCAGTGTGGTCACAGAACGTAATTACTGCATGGGTACCTGGAATTCTCATAAGCTTTTCTTTACTATCCCTGGGGAAGATCTTTTTGCCAGCATGTACACAAGAACTTGCTTCAGGAAGAGAGCAAATTCTAAGAAACATTAAAAACATAAGAATGAGTTTAGAATGCATTATAGACTATAAGAGAAATCATATAAAGCCTTTTTTGGGGGGGAGGATGGGGGGGTTGAGCTCTATGCACATTCCTGTTCTATGATTGATGCGTTTTTATTGTAATTGCTGATTTCAAATTTTTGAAAGTTTCGAAGTATATATCAAGTTTATTACTTTATGGATGGGATGGGATCAGAGGCGTCATTAGCCAAAATATCTGGAGGGGGCATTGTATTTTACCCACTGGCTGGTAATGTTTACCGACTGATTTGGTTGATATTGCTATTAAACTTATTTCATTTTTTGGTTTTCAACCGACTAAAACTGATTTTCTCTCATTGGTTTTACGTCATGTATTTCCATCAGCCCATTTATCCTAATAAATACAAATTTGATTCACTATTCCACCAATTCAATTTTTTTTACCAACAGACTGAAAACATTGGAGGGGGGTACCCTCGCCCTAGGCATAATGCCCCTGGATATGGCACTTCTTTAAGGAGTAAAGTTTTGAATGAATTGCTTTTAATGAGGCCAAGGCAGCAACGCACTGCTATGCTGGTCACGGATTGGTGTTGTAGTGAGTCGTTAGTTAGCAGCAAGAGTTACAGTGTATTTAAAAAAGAACACACCAATAATAATGTTTTTTGTAAACCCTATTATAGATTATCTACAAATCACACGCAAATTATTTCTCTATTACTTATGCAAGCAGCAATGCCCGGCTAAGTTTAAAAAACTGATGCACTGAGGAGTCGATTGACCTTACTTCTAAGTAAAAGAAACTAAAAAAAAAGTATCGATTGACTCCATTGCTCTATTGCGTTATATTAAACGAAAATGTTCCTACTGGAAATTTATTAAAATTGTCATTTTTTATTTTATTAAAGTATGATATATAATTTTACTATCTTAATTAAGAAAGACATATGGAAAATTCATTAAAATCTATAAAAAAATTGTTGTTAACAAGTAGTTTGTAAGAAAAAAGAATTTTTTGGGGTATCTAAGACTTACTTCGAAGTAATTCAGCTCCATTTCCTAACTATTTTATTAGCGCAAAAAGGAGATTTAAAACATTTTGGAAAAAAACGAGGGATTCCTAAGCATCTCAGTCAAACAGGTTGAACAAATCAATAAAGGATGCTGATATAAATAAAAACGTGGGTGACGAATCTTAGTTTGGCTAATTTAAAATAATGCTTAGTTCAGACGCATCGGATTTTGACAAAATCCTTAAAGTACCAAGGACACTATAAATAAAATCCGATTTTTTAAATAGGTAAAGCGGAAACTTACACAATAGTATGGGTCTTTCAAAAATTAAGAAAACCCGGGACCTCAATTTTTAATGAAAAAGAACTCCATATCCAGTTAGGTAGCTTTACACTTAGCGGGCGCTAAGTTTTAAAAATAAGGAACATGCGTGAGAAATCAGCAGAAAATGAGCGAAAAAATATATCATCAGATCTCTAAAGGTAAAACTTTCCGGATTGCTGCAACAAAAGACGAAAACTGCCATCGGTCTAAGCTATATATTAATATGAACATTATTAACTTTATTCAAGATTTAAACATTCAAATTATTAGTTACTTGACTTCCCTACAAAAGGATTTTTTCTAGAAAGATAAATTAGGCTATCCTATTCTGTTATATGTATTCCTTTTGTTGACTATTGACTTATCAATAGAATCCTTACTTTTTTCAGATTTAAAAATGCTACTTTTGCTGTTTAATTTTTGCATATTCCCATTAGCCTAAATTCTGTTCCATTTTGTTCGTTTTGACTGAACGTTATGGTTGTATCACACAATTGATGTTGTATTGCTCGACGATCAGCCAAAGACAAATTGGGTGTTACAAAAGTTTGGTTAGGCTTGTTTGTAAACCAAAAAAGTTTCCAGGTGCCTCTTTTCAAAATTCAATTGTGCCAACAACGGGGAGAATTTGGACACCGAAACAATTTTACTAGTCGTATAACAACAAAAAGGAGAATCACAGGAAATCCCGGTTTTCAGGCAAGGATAGGCTGAAGATGGAGCGGGGAGGGGGGAATATTTTCATTTTAATGTTCTTGAAAATTTAAGGATTGTGTCACTGTTTTCAATTTGACTCTAATAAACAGGGTCTTGATAAAAATGTATACATCAAAACAATCGAATTTTGATGCTTAGTCAAAATATGTAAAATTCATCAAATTTATTTTTACCTATCAAAAGTTACGAGCATGAGAAGATTTGTGTAATTTTTAAAAAATGGAGGAAACAACCCCAAAACATCATGTGATCTTAATGAAAATGACAACATCAGATTCAGCATACCAGAGAACCCTACTGTAGAGGTTTTTTTTTTTTTTTTTTTTTTTTTTTTCCAAGGATGGTCGTAACGAACCAGTGATCTTAGAAGATCGGGAGAGGCTCCATTTGATTGAGAATCATAAGTTCCGGGGCCCTTTTTAAGTGACCAAAAATATCGGAGGGCAGCTAGCCCCTCTCCCATGCTCATTTTTTCCCAAAGTCGGCCGATCAAAACTTTGAGATGCCCATTTTTCAGCATAATGGAAGAATCTAGTAACTATGCCTTTTTTGAGGATGACTTGACCCGAAATAGTCCTCGGGGGAATGGCTGAGAGCTGTGAGCATAGGACATTGTTTACATATAGTATTGGTTTATTGGGAAGTATACAGACGTTTTTCAGAGGGGAGGGGGGGTCGGTGTAGGGGGGTTGCATGTGAGGATTGTTCCATGGAGGAATATTTGTGGGTTAAGGAAATTTTCCATGGAGGGGAGCCGGATTTTCCAGTATTATTTAAAAAAGATCAGAAATTAAACAAAAAACAAGTTTTTCAACTAAAAGTAAGGAGCAGCATTAAAAGTTAAAACAGACAGATATTATTACGCATATGATGGGGAGTCACCCTTTCCTCAATACCTCACTCTTGACGCTAAAGTTGATTTTATAGAAATTTTAAACGAGCTTATTATTCTAATTAACGGCCTTCGTGATTCAGGAGTTATTCTTAAATAACTGGAACAGAAACTCAAACTTTAGCGTAAAGAACGAGGTATTGAGGAGAGAGTGACCCCCTTCATATGCATAATAATTTCTGTTCGTTTTAAGTTTTAATGCTGCTCCTTCCTTTCAGTTGAGATTTTTTTTTTTTTTTTTTTTTTTTTTTTTTTTTTTATCAAATTCAAAAGAAGGGCAAAGCTAGTCAGGCGAAAGGAATGAATTCAAAAACCGTAGAGTGTGCTCTTTTGTGAAGATTAGATAAAAAAAAACAAGTTCTTTCAACTGAAAGCAAAGAGCAACATTAAAACTTAAGAGGATCCGAATTTCTTCCATATAGGAGGGGGGTTACCCCCTCCTCAACACCTCGCTCTTCACGCTAAATTGTTTTAGTGCTTTTAAAAAGCTTCTTATTGTTCTAACTAAACGACCCTTGTGTTTCAAGAGTCGTTTTAAAGATTTGGGACAAAATTTAAAGTTTAGCGTAAAGAGCGAATTAATTTAAAGTAAGGCTCTGTAAGCCTTTAAGGTTTTCCGATCTTCAACCTAATAAGGTATCTTGAAAACGTAAAGCTGAAAATAGTGAAAAAACTTTAATGGACTTTGTCAAAAATTAATTGGAATTGATTTCTGATGAATGGAAATTAATTGGAATTGATTAATTGGAATTAAATCAAAAATTAATTGGAATTGATTTCTGATGAATGCATTTCATTGGGCTGACGCCCAATGAAATGCATTCTTATTAAAGAAAATAATTTTCATTGGTTGTCAATGCTGAAAACCATTTGTAATCGATTGCGATAATCTGTATTTTAGATGGGGTTAGTATGGCAGATTTTGCCTATCTGAACAATGTTATGTTAGGGATTTTAAATAGTAAAAACCTTAACGACTTGTTTGTGTTTATTCAGATAAGGAAGGTACTTGTAAAGTGGTTTACAGTGGATTAAATTAATAATTTACCGTTTATTGCGCTTCTGAATGTGAGTAGCTCTACTCTAGTCAAGTAATAATAAAAGTTCTGAGGTAATACCCTCCAAAAATTTATGTCTAGATATTTAAAGTTTTGTTTAAAACAAAATTCTAGGTTATGTATGTTGTTGGAATAAAATATAAGTCAAAACTAGCTATATTTCACAAGTAAATTTTGAAAACTTTAAATCAGCATGCCCAAAACAAAACGATATACCCAATAGCGTCAGTTGCGGGAGAACGGAGGTGGAGGTGGCATCTTTTTTTTGCCCCATTAGGTTTCGACAAACACCCCTTTGGGGTATTTTCATCAAAAATGCCTTCCTTTTTGCATTTGTATTGAAAAAAACGGAAAAAAAGACCAATTTGCCCCCTAGATATTGAGAAATGCATTTTACCCTCCCCTAAATTTTAGTGGATTGACGCCACTGTATGCATCTGACGTTTTTACAGCCCAAATGAACTCTTTTGGGAGTCCATTGGACTCCCAAGCGTCCAAATGAACGCTCTTGTTGGAACAAATTTTTTATATCAATCTTATTAAACGATATAGTCTGACTTCTAACCCGAAGGTCGTGGATTCGGCTCTTGCAGTAGCCAGATTTTTCATAGGAACGTGTTCTCCATAGTCAATTTTTTCCGAAATTTTTCATACGAATCACGTCACAAATATTTGAAGATGTTTAGTCATTTCAATTGAAGATGAGTGTATGTGAAAAGCACATTGTAATTGTAAAATTTTAAAAAGCACATTGCAATTTTATTTGATTGATGCTATTGTAGAATAATTCATCGAGTTAAATATGTAACAAATTTGACTAACGATTCCTCCTAATCACGCTTTACGACTCTCGCTTTAATCTTCAACACAACCACATCCCTCATCCATACAAATCATTATCTAAGAGATTCCCTCCTTCCTCTCCGAAAGTATAGCTTTTGGAGAGCTAAATAAATTAAATAAAAAAAAAAAATGAAAAAATAAATTAAATAAAATAAATAAAAAAACAAAAATGAACCAATATAATAATGATAATAATTCTCAAAACAAAAACAAGAAAAAATCTCAATTATTAATTAACTCTATTTTTTGAAATTCAATAATATATTTGTTCAAATTATTTTTAAAAGACCCAAGGGAGCTCCTACATCTCAGCTCTTGTGGAAGCACGTTCCACACTTTCGCCAACGCATCATCCGGTGCAAAATCCAACCGTCCTGTAGGTGTCCGTCTCATCAAAAGGTTTGAGGCAGATCTCGTGTTCCTAGGATGTTGTTCCAACTGGAATAGACTGTGGAATGCTGATGGAAGTAATCCGAACCAAAATTTGGAAACAATAACTGAGTATGATAAATGATAAAGTGATTCACGGGAAAGAAAATCGTCCATATTTCCAATTATTTTCAGGGCACGTTTGTGGATTGAATCAAGCCTTTTCATGTGGGGTGTGATTTTGACAACCAAATTGACGAACAATACTGCAGATGAGGCTTGATCAGTCCATTATAAAGTAGACGAAGGGTTTTTTGAGGGAATGTGGGTTTCAGTTTCCTGATAATCCCAAGATTACGTGAGAGCTTCAGATCCACAGCGTGGACTTGATGTGCGAAGGATAAGTTTTCGTCAAGGAGTACACCTAGGTACATGGCATAGCCAGGTTTTGGTTGTCTGATCGTTCCTTGAGAAGTCATTATTTCCCACACTTCTGGGTGAAGAGTTCTAATCCTTGAGAAGAAGAAAACGCAAGATTTGTCAACATTTATTACAAATTAATTGGCATCCATCCAAATGTAAGTTTCTTCTAAGATGACTTCAAGTTTACTCTGGAGCGCTGACATGTCGGTGTCACAGGAGGCCATTGTAGTGTCACCCACGAATGGCACAAGTTCATCAAATTCTTTATCGTTGCTCGAAATTTCTAGGTCGCAACATAATTTGCAGCACCGTGAAGTCCTGGAATTAGGGTTCAGAACGTGACTTAGGTCATTCACATGAACCAGGAATAACAGTGGGCCTAAAATTGAGCCTTGCGGCACACCGAAGTTGACAACGGTGTCATTCAACGGATCTTCTCCTATATAAACACGTCGGCTACTAAGGTAAGACCGGAACCATCGTATAGCCTCTCCTCTAACTCCAATCTGCTCTAGTTTGCTCAATAGAATTCCATGATCAATACTGTCAAAAGCTTTTATTATTTCAAGCAAAATAGCAGCTGGCACAAGTCCCAGGTCAAGTGCTTTATTAATGAATAGGCTCAGTGATGCCAGATTTTCTTCCGTCGAATGTCCGGGTCTGAATCCAAATTGTCGTTGGTTAAAAAATCCCTTAGCTTCCAGAAAAGAGTAAAGTTGGTACTTCATAGGTTTTTCAAACACTTTGGAAAACACCAAAAGAATAGATATGGGTCGAAAATTAGACGGTTCGTCCTGAGGGCCACCTTTTTGGAGGGGAACTATTCTTGCCTTCTTGGCAAGAATAGTTCCTGCCTTCTCTAAGGAGAGGTGTACCAAATGTTTTAAAGTTTGTAATACGGACGGCAATACTGCTTTCAACACTTTAGTACGGACGCGGTCGAAACCAGAGGCAAATGCTCCCCTCAAACCTTTGGCAATCATCGAAAGGTCTGTCGAAGTTACAGGAATGAGTGCCATCGACTTGACATACGCTGGGTCCAAAATGTCCTTGTAGGACTTTCTGGGGGATAGCACTGTTTTAGCCGTTTTTTCTCCAATTCTGGCGAAGAAGGTACAAAGAGCTTTTGTAACTTGTGCTGGTTCAGTAAAGGTTTCCCCATCAACCGTAATTCTGGATGGTAGTTCAGGCCGTTGGCTATTCGGTCGTAACACTGAATTAACTTTCTTCCACACTTCCTTCCATCCTTCCCACTTTCGGCTAGCCTTTGATTAAAGTAATCCCTTTTAGATTTTCTAAAAACTGACCGTAGGCATTTCTTATAAATTTCATAAATCCGCAGGCTAGCTACACTTGGTAGATTACGATACTCCGCCCAAAGATTATTCTTTTTATTGATACACCTGAGTAAACTTTCTGTTTTTTTCTGTATTGGTGCGTTTTTCTTCCATGTTTCTTTATTTTTCTTTAAAACAGCATTCCTCATATAGTGCTGTAAATGTACTGTAAAAATTTCAAATCCTTCATTCAGATCTTCCTTCTCCATAACGCTATCCCAGGTTGTTTTTTCCAATTCCTCGTTAAGTAACCGTAAATTTTCTTTACTCAGATCTACAACCGGAATATCATCTCTAGTTTTTGAAAATGACCTTGTTGCCTTTGTTGTTTCGAAAACGGTGCATAAGGGGAAGTGGTCCGACATGTCACTGATGATTGCTGAAGACGAGAATGGAGGTAGAGTAGAGAAAATATTGTCTATAAGTGAATGAGTACATTCAGTTACTCTCGATGGGATAGTTGTCGACGAGTAAAGATTAGATCCAGACATAAGAGTGAGAAGTTCTTTAGCGGTATTGGCTAGGGGATAGGCTAGGTTGATTGTGAAATCACCCATGATGACCACATCATGATTCTGTTCTTCAAGCATTTGGAGTGTTTCCAATAAATATTCCATAAACGAAGAAACAGAACCTGACGGTGATCGGTAAATTTCTCCAACGATAAACTTCCGTTGTGAAGGAAGTGACATATCAAGAAAAAGTGACTCAAAAATACCTTCTATATTTCGAGTCAGTTGGCCATTAACACAGATTGGGTATTCCCTCTTTGTATAGATTGCCAATCGTTCTCGTGCTGACTCTTTTCTATGCACGAAATTAGATGTATGCCCGGGGATATCTACCAGGATGTCAGTCTGCCTCAACGGGAATGTTTAACGCAGTCCAAGAACGTCAGGTCCTATTTGTCGGCACATGGTCATTACGTCTGTCAGTGACGAACATAATCCTTGTCAGTTGAGCTGAACTATACTGAGCTGAGATTCGGAGCATACCTGGGGCATACTCATTAACTGAATATATTTACTTCGAGGAAACTCAATTTCACTAAAATAAGAACAATCATTTTTATTACTAATTACTCTATCAAAAATTTCTTCCAAATTTAAAAACGACTTTTCTAACTATTCTAACTTTTTTTTAGCTACTGACAAGGTAGTGGGCCTCGGGGACGAAGAAAAGGAATTCAAAACCTACCCAAAGCTCTCTGGGTTAATGTGGTCACATCTTGGAGCAAAGCGAACAGCCGTGAGAAATGCACACACCCGAATGAACTTCATCAAAACTGCAACAAAAAACTGATGTAAACAAACATGGACTACACAAGAAACACATAAAAATGGAAAATGAAACATTTCTGGAAAAACAAATCACTCATTTTGGCAAGCGACAAAAAAAAACTAATTCATCAATGGCAATCTTGCCCGTTTTCGCTGCTGTAGTCCCAATAACAAATAAATAATAATAATAAATAATAAAACAACTCTCAACTATTTTTATCATGTTTTCTCTTCATCTCTTCGACTACATCAGGCAGAATTATCAACAACAACAAACAAAATCAAGAAAAACAAATTACACTAATGATGTTTCAAGCATCAAAGTCGGTATCATCAGGTTCGGCGGGTACTGCCCACTTTAGCGGGTCAAAGCAGTCGTCTTGAAATTTAGTCCATTGTGAATTTGGCAACCTTTTTACCTCTAACCATAGTCTTATTCCTCGCTGGACAACACGAGCTTCTGCAACCTTTTCTGCTGCCGATTTAGAATTTTTTAGCTCGTACCCGAGCGCTAGTAATTCTTTTCTTCGTTTACCGAGCTCAGCTGGCAAGTGTGTCGACACACTGAAACCCGTCCACATTCTGCTTTCCACATTTATTTCAGCTTTCCACATTCTTTCATAATAGCAGAGCGTTCAGTGTTTGAGAGGCTAATAAAGATAGGCTCGATAGCTTTCTGCTTATTTGAATTACTTCGAAGACTCAGCCCAGCTCCAGATTGAGAGGGAACCGTCTTTTTAGAAATACGGTACAATGTAACCATACTCAGCTGATCAGCATCTGCAATTCAAAGCTTAGACTGAAAAAATGTCATTACAATTTCTTGAAGATTTTCTGCTCCTTGCGGAGCTTCAACGCCGTAAATAAGAATGTTGTTTCTTCGACCGTACATCTCCAATCTCAGGGCATTAGTTTTGACATGAACCAACTCAGTCCTTAGCGGTTGATTCTTTACTCTCAGTACTTTATTTTCATTTTGAAGCTTTGAAATCAAACTTTGAAGCTCGTCCATACGGCAGTCGAAATGGTCTTTCATCACTGACATTTTGCTACCAGTTAATACCGATCTTCCTAAATCGAACTAGAAAGGCAATGAGTGAGACTTACGCGCAAGGGCCTCTTTTGTGTAATAAATCCAGTTATCACTCGGGGCCCACTTTCGTCAAAATGCAAATTCTCCGAAAGACCAGCCTGCAGTATCCTTTCAGTATAACGCAGCGTCACTCAAAACACTGCATCAATGCAACCTTTACAGTTTCTAAGAGTAACTTCTATCCCTGACAACTTCAGATTAGGACGTCATTTGGTTCTTTCTCTCTTAGTCAGTTAAAAACAGCGCTTTATATTAGAACTAATTTTTTTGCGTTAGATGGCGCTAAAACGGAAAATTGTAAGATTTCTGCTTTAAACAAGGACACTCCAGAAAAGCAGCTTCAAACTCCTGCACAGTCTATTGAAAATATTAAAAAATCTAGGAACCTTCTTTCTGTCCCCCCAACTTATTTCTGGTACATTTAAAATCACTAAGGATTTTCGATATTTTTAAGTGTTCATGGTTAGATGAAAATAAATCACAGACTTAAACCAATAAAATTAAAGCGCACTTTGTAGAATGAACTATAGAAAATTAGTCTCTCTTCCTCTCTTTGATTGAACTGTGTTCTAGTACTTCCACTATCCCTACATTTTTAAGGGTTCCAAATTTCCATGAAAGAAAATAATATTCTCTGGAATGTCCCTGGAAATAATGTTTGTTAATAAAATCGAAATAAATACGAAATAAAATCGTTGATTTCAGTTAACGTCAATTTCTTTTTTAAAGATCCATTTAGTTTTTCGGGAAAATTTGGCACACAGCACTGCTGTGTGAAAAGAACTGCATGCTAAATATCTTCTCGTAGTCTTAAAACAAAAATTTGTGTCATCATGAATTATATATATATATATTAGAACTACTAACAACATTACATCTTGCTAAAACCTCTGTAAAAAAGATCGCCACAAATTTAGTAAATATAAAAAAAACTCTATTTGTAAACTTAATTATTTTTCTTTGTATCTTTCAAATTAATATAGGAAGGAAATATAGGATAGGAAGGAAATCAATTAGGAGAATTTAGTAAATCGATAATTTTATTATGTATCATTTTTTTTTTAATTCAATACGGTCTGTTAAAATTAATAAATTTGGAGAATTTTCTTTGGAAGTACAGTGAACTTAAGTAAAAAGTTTTTAATAATTAGAAAATACCTTGGTATTTTTCTTGCATAAAACTAACATTCCCAATCTACTTTTTGCAAATATATATATATATATATATATATATATATATATATATATATATATATATATATATATATATATATATATATATATATATATATATATATATATATATATATATATATATATATATATATATATATATATATATATATATATATATATATATATATATATATATATATATATATATATATATATATATATATATATATACTATATATATACAAAAAAGCTAACTACGCTAGAATTCGGCTATTTTGCAATGATAATACAATTTAAAGTCCCGTTTTATAATAATGTTTAATTTCTGTTTATGGTATATACAATTGTATTTGGTAATATTTGAGGTGGGCACCATAAATCTTTTTTTGTTAATCAAGGTCTATCCCTCCCCCTCTTATATGATGAAAATACGATTCAAAGGTCTCCTTTTACCCCCGCTGATAAAAAATACAAAATAATTTCTACTGCGTAGTTGAATAATGTGTTTTGATCCTGGTGTACAGTTTATAAAATTGTCTTTGGTGGTATACGACAGAACAACGAAGAATGAAGAAAAATAATTAAACAACAAAACGAGGGTTTTTTTCAGACAATGAATAAAATAAAAATATAAAAAAGATATTTTGGCAAAGACCTCCAGTAAGCCGCCCTCTGCACAAAAAAACAAAAATATTTTGAACCTCTCTCGGTCTAAAAGGTCTCTCGACCAAAATTTTGCGAATCGCTAATAATTTATGCCCCTATAAGAGGATGGAAATGAGGAAAATGTTAGTTGAATTTTTTTAAAGTGGTTCAACAGATACTCTGCATAAAACCAATGCTTAATATGTGCCATTTTCTGTGCTGATGCCAGGGGCTTACTGATTTAAGGGAGGGTATTTTGGGGGAAAGTAATTTTTCAATTCGGTGCATAGTGTCTGAGAAAGTACATAGTCTCAAGTGTAGATGATGTAGATTTGTTGATCAGGCACTAAAGATAAGAAAGGACCTATTGTGAAGATAGTTTGCTTTTAGTTGGAATAAGAATGCTGAAGGGAGTTTTACTTTTGTTTTTCTGCTATATTTGATGTATAGCGTATAGTGTATGGCCCTGTAGAAAGGCTTTTGAATTCACGATTATTATTATTATTATTATTATTATTATTATGTGTGTGACATTGTGTGCAATTATGTGAGTTAGTTTTATAGTATTTTGTATGCTTTTGTGTTGCAATTGTTATGTTATTTTATTTTTATTTGCTATGGGATATGTTTAGTTATTGTTATACATGTTATTATCATGTGTTTTGACTTTATATGCAACTGTGTTTGTTTTTGCCATGGCCCAAAGAGGCTATTGTTTTGCAATAAATATCTATCTATCTATCTATGGAATACCATGAATAGAATATGACTTTAATATGTAAATTTACATACAAGACATACCCTGTTTGTATTCTACCCATCAATATCTACAGACAGGATGGGGTCAGCAAGATAATAAGACTGTTGTTAATTTTATTTTTAATTCAAAACTAGCCCCATCCCCCCCCCCAAAAAAAATAGTAGTTTCTTTCAGACGCAATTTCAAACAGTTCGTGGCAACGAACTGTAAGTAAGGAGCGACCCGGCTCAATAGTAACTGAAACTCTAAAAAACGGAATTCTGATACCAATAGATACATCAAAAGAATCAGATTTTTATGACGATTTCAAATATATAAATTTCATCAAGTTTTGTCTTACTTATCAAAAGTTACGCGCCTGAGAAAATGTGCCTTATTTTGGAAAAAAAGGAAGAAACACCCCCTAAAAGTCATATAACCTTAATAAAAATTACACCATCAGTTTCAACATATCAGAGAACCGTACAGTAGAGGATTCAAGCTCATATCTGCAAAAATCTGGAATTTTGTGTTTTTTGCCAGAAGAAAGGTCACGGATGCGTGTTTATTTTTTTTTTTTTTCTTTTCTCCAGGGGCATGGGCGTAGGGAGGGGCGGGGGGGCCGCTGCCCCCCCAAGATCTTCAAATTTAAATTAGATATGGCTGAAAAAGCAGATGGTTGGAAAAGCAGTTGATAAAAGGCCCTCCATCACATTATCGACTGCCCCCCCCCCTAGACAATATGCTGCCTACGCCCATGCCCAGGGGTGATCGTATCGACCCAGTGGTCCTAGGATATCGCAGGAGGGCTTATTCGAACGGAAATTAAAAGTTCTAGTTCCCTTTTTAAGTGACAAAAAAAATGGAGGGCAACTAGGCTCCCTCCCACGCTTTTTTTTCCCAAAGTCACCCGATCAAAATTTTGAGATAAACCTTTTGTTAAAAATGGTCGAAAAATATAATAACTATGTCTTTGAGGAGATTAATCCCCCACAGTCCCCGGGGGAAGGGCTACAAGTTATGAACTTTCCCCAATGTTAACATATAGTATTGGTTATTGGGAAGCATACAGACATTTTCAGTTTTTTTTTTGGTAGTGAGGGGAAAGGGTCGGATGTTACTTGGGAGGATCTTCCCATGGAGGAAGTTTTCATGGGGAAAGAATCATTGCTATGAAGGGGGCACCGGATTTCCCAGCATTATTTAAAAAATCGATCAGAAATTAAATAAAAAAAAAAAAAATTTTCAACTGAAAGTAAGGAGCACTTCAAAACTTAAAACGAACAGAAATTATTACGTATATGATCGGGTTCGCCCCCCTAGTCAATACCTCGCTCGCTACGCTAAAGTTTTTTTTAGTAATTTCATAAGAGCTATTTATTCTAATTAACGGCCTTTGTGATTTAGGGTCATTCTTGAAGAATTAGGACAAAATTTGAACTTTAGCGTAAAGAGTGAGGTATTGACTAAGGGGCGAACCCCCTAATCTACGTAATAGAAATATACGAATGTAGAAGTTCGTTACGTAAGTTACGTATATTTATTACTAATAAAAATGTTCGTAAATAAAATTAAACAACTTTCGAGAAAGCCATTTAAGCAAAAAAGTAAAATTAATATGCAAATTTCGTTTTAATTATTCATGTACGGTGAGCCAAAATCAAAATCTGCATTAATTCAAAAACGTTCAGAAATTAAATACACAAATAAAAACAAGTTGTTTTTTAACTGAAAGTAAGGAGCGACATTAAATTTTAAAAAGAACAGAAATTATTCCGTATATGAAAGGGCCTCCTCAACACCTCGCTCTTTACGCTAAAGTTTGACTCTGTCTCACAACTTTTTTTTTTAAATAAAAAACTTTAGCGTAAAGAGCGAGGTGTTGAAGAGGGGACAGCCCCTTTCATATACGGAATAATTTCTGTTCGTTTTAATGCCGCTCCTTATTTTCAGTTAAAAAAAAACTTGTTTTTTTTTATTTAATTTGAAAAAGGCTCATAACTGTCTGTTTATAAATATAAACAGACATTCCAATCAAATAATTTTAAGCTTAAATAAAAAGTAATTTTAAAAACTAGAACCAACAGAAACTACTCTAAAAAGAAGGATTGTAACGCTGAAAACCCCCTCTGTCACTGCTAAAAGATAATGTAATTTACTAAAAAAAAAAATCGCATTTTCAACGATGTAAATTTATTTAAAATTTGTTGCGTTTACTAATTTCATCATTTTCATCATTTTCAGATCCATTAACAGATGATTATTACATAATTAATTATTTAACATAAAGACTTTCATAAAATTCTAATATTTATGTTACCTTTTTAAAATGTTAATTATAATAGTCTTTCAGTTTCTTCCTGTTGAATAATATTAATCTAATTGTAATTACTTGATGAAATTTCAGTTTCTAATGAGATTTTCATATTCTAATTAGTAATTATCTAAAATTTACACCTTCCAAAATTATAATAGTTGACGTAATAAAAATTTTCCAGGTCGATTTGTCTACCAAGAAGTGAATACGTTGGTACCACCAATGGCAAGAGAGATGGGAATTTCTCCCGGAAACTCAGCTGCTTTACTCTCTATATTGGCACTTACTGACACTGTTGCACGGCTCGTAGTTCCAGTTCTATCAGAGAAGATCAAGCACAAAGTTTCAAGAATCCAAATTTATGCTGTTAACTACATTGTAAAGGCAGTTGCCTGCTTAGGTAAGAATGCTGTCCTATTCCCTTATATCATCGTTTTTGTAATGGAGACAGATTTGCTAGATGTTTTCCAAAAAAAACTGCACACGGGTTGATATGGGTACCCGACTGACTGACCGTACCTTAAACAGTAAACTGTACGAAAAATATGGATCAATCCTGCTTTCAAGGGTTATGATGAGAGAAAGGTTGAAATGAATAGTACACGTTCTGCGGATGAACGATGATAGACTGCCCAAGATTATCCTTGTTGGGCAACCGTCTAGGGTCAAACAAAAAGCAGATCCCTCAAGATTGGGGCGGGAGGATGTCGTAAGGGAAGGTTCAAGGAAAATTGAAACTTTTTGGGAGGCTGTAAATAGAAAGGCTTTGAATAGATTGGGGTGGAGGAGGAGTGTGCGTAGCTGTGTTGACCTCAGGCGGCTTGGTGTTGTAGTGAGTTTTAGTAGCAGCAGTAGTAGCAGCAGCAGCTTTTACTTGTCCGATAGCCATGGCTGGGAATACTCCTCAGAGTCAGTTGGCGTTTTCTGTTTTTCATGTCTTGCTGGAATGTTCATTTATGTGTTAAGAGCCGTGAATGCAGGTATTTTGGGTCCTTGGAATATGTGAAGGGTAGTTTGTGGAGGCGTATCCACCTTCTACGACCTCGAATCTGCTTGAAACTTATGGGGCAAGTGATTTTGCGCCAAAGGAAATAAGTGGATAGAGTTTCAGAGATGTCTGCAGCTTATGAGCCCAATCTACCTTCCGCCCTTAAGTTTCCATATTCACTAAAAATTAAGCAGGAGTTTCGTTTCCAGGAAATTTAGCAGGAAACTTTGACAAACAATGAGCACCCAGTGCTCATCTTCCACTCTAAAGTGGTTGTTACTGTAGAAAGTCTCAATGTTTATTCATTTGAAATAGAAACCCAGGTCACCTAGAACAGAAAGGTAAGAATATTACATCCTTCCTCCTTTCCAAACTAGCGAGCTGGTACAAAATATAATAATCAAATTCCATTTTTAAATACTAAACACACTATCATAATACATTACTGTATTTATTTATGAAGAAGCGCGAGGCTCGCTCCTTTTTTTTTTTTTTTTTTCTTTTAAAAATGTTCAATTTACTTTTGAAACAAGGGGGTGGTGGTATTCCTTTAGTTCACGGAGGTTACCATTTCCAGAGGTTAAGCCTCTGGACTGGATTCACAGCGCGACCGGTACAGGTTATGTAGGAGGTATCATGGAGTTCTGTATGGGTCACGTGACTGGTGCTTGGTACAGGTATGGGCCTGTTGAATGTTGGGCTATGAACGCAAGTGAAGGGTTTCAGACGGTTTTCATCTGGTGTTCTAAGGACGGGGGTAGGCATTGTTTCTGATAGACTCAGTGGTGTGGCTGGAGTATCTGTATGGGGAATCTCTTCAGTTGGGGTGGCGTCTGATGACTGAGGTTGCTGACAGACTGTCTTTATGTGGCACCTGTTCCTTCTGTAGGTTGCTCTGTCGTTTGTCTCGACAAAGTAGGATCTGGGATTCACATCTGCTCTTTTGACAATGCCCGCCTGCCAGAGTTTGCCGTGGATTTGGGCCTGTACAGGTTGTCCAATTTGTAGGGGTTTCAGTTGCTTTGACTGTCGATCATAGTACTTGCTCTGGCGCGACTGTTGCTTCATTCGGTTCTGTCGAAATTGCTTGTGGTGAATGGTCTTTGGTGCAAGCAATGCTTTGGTGCATGGGACTATTGATCTGAGATTTCTGCTCATTAGCAATTGAGATGGGGAGGCCAGACCATTAACTGGGGTGTTCCTGTACTCTAGTAACGTCAGCTCAAAATCATTTCCAGCAATATCGGTTTTACTCAGGATATCTTTGGCCGTCTGTACGGACCTTTCTGCCAATCCGTTTAATTGGGGGGAAATGTGGTGAGGATGTGGTCTGAGATATTTCCCAATCTGATATGAATTTTTGGAAGACAAATTATGTAAATTGTGGACTATTGTCTGTAATGAGCATATGAGTAATTCCATAGCGAGCAAAGTGATTTTTCAGGTACGTAATTAGTTGGTGAGCATATGTACTGCTTCCCAATCTATCGACTTCTAAAAATCGACTGTAATAGTCGACAGTAATGAGGAAGTATTCTCCGTTTTTGTAAAAGAGGTCGCAACCAATTTTTTTCCATGGTAAGTCAGGGATGTCATGTGGCCTCAAGGGCTCATTCTGGTTAGAGTTTTGGAGTCTGGTGCATGCATAGTAGGATTTTATGTATTCCTCAATATATTCTGGCATCCTTGGCCAAAAAAATGGCGTAGCAAACATGCTTTTTACTTTTTTTGATACCCAGATGTTATGCATGCAAGCAGTTGAGTATATATTTGCAGGAGTTTTTGGGTATGACCAGGCAATCACTTTTTAGTATAATTTGGTCTATGACCGTTAGGTCATGCCGGACATTCCAGAATGGGATGAGAATTGCTGGGAGGTTTCTTCTGGATGCTGGCCAACCACTTTTGATTGTCTTAGCCAGCTCAACCAATTGAGTGTCAGCTGCTGTCTCTTCTTTGAGCTTTTTAAGTCTGTCAGTGCTGATTGGTTGGATTGACATAACAGAATGCACATATGATTCGATCTCTTTTTGCATCTCTCCATCCTCTTCAGGGAGATGCATGCGTGACAGGGCATCGGCAACTGAAATCTCTTTGCCCGGGTGGAATGTTATGGTGAAGTCGTATGGTTGGATTCTCAGTAGCATCCGCTGGAGTCTCGGTGACGACTTTGATATTGGGTGGTTCAGGATCACTTGGAGAGGCTTGTGATCCGATATGATTATGAACTTCTGGCCATAGAGGTACTGGTGGTAGTGTATGCAGCCGAAGAGAATAGCGTATAGTTCCTTTTCTATCTGCGAGTAGTTTTGCTCGGTGGTGTTCAAAGAGCGTGATGCAAAGGAGATTGACATCCCATTTTGAATAAGGGTGGCTCCTAGGCCAAACTTTGAAGCGTCAACTTGTAGTTCGATGTTCCCTGCTTTTGGATCAACAAATGTCAATGAGCTGCAAATGGATTCTTTGATGTTGGTCAATGCTATATCGTGTTGTGGCTCCCACTTGAGCTGTCGCTGTTTTGCCAGATTACGTAGGGGCTGATTTAGTGATGCTATATTGGGAATGTACCTTGCTAGGTAGTTCATCATTCCCAGTATGGTCTGCAGTTCATCCTTGGTAGATGGGGGTCTCATTTCTTTCAGTGCACGGACCTTTTGTGGGTCTGGGTGGATACCACCTTTTGATATTATGTGTCCAAAGTATGGTATGCTGTCGCACCCGAACACACATTGTCTTAGGTTGAATTTCACAGTCCTTTCGCGTGCTCTGATTAGTGCACTGCGAACATTTGCGTCGTGCTCCTCTATGGTTTCCCCAGATATAATGATGTCATCGACTATGACGGAAAAAACTTTAATGCCTTCAAATGCCTCTTCCATACGGCGTTGAAATTCATCCTGCGCTGAAATCAACCCAAACGGCATGCGTTTGAACATGTATTGGCCGTATGGAGTGTAAAATGTTGTTAGTTGAGGTGATTCGTTGTCAAGGACGAGAGACCAATATCCATGACGGGCATCCAGCTTGGTGAAAAATTTAGCACCGGAGTGTTTTAGTATTGCTTCGTCGAATGTGGGCATTGGGTGGTGGGGTCTTTTGATGGCCTTGTTCAGGTTCTCTAGGTCAATGCAGACCTGGAGGCTTTTGTCAGGCTTTCCAACCACAACTGCAGCATTTACCCAATCTGTGGGGTAAGTAACCTTTTTGATGACCCCTAGTGCCTCCATCCTGTCTAGTTCCTTCTTGAACCTGTTTTAGAGAGGTATTGGGATGCGTCTGGCTGGTACATCCTTAGGTTTAGTTCCTTCTTTGAGTGTTATGTGACACTCACCTTCGAGCTGTCCTATACCTTGAAATGCGTCTTTGAATTCCTCAATTAATGGGTATGGTTTTGTCACAGTAAGTATCAGCTTAATTAATTTTAGTTTCTTGCTGGTTTCGAAGCCTAGGATTGGGACGGGGGCGTCTTTCACTATGAAGAAGGGCTGTGTCTCAGTGCATCCGTTGGTATATGCGCAGTTAAGGCTGCAAACGCCAAGTGTTTGGATCTTCTGTCCTCCAAAATTAGTAAGAATTTGTAGTGTCTTATTGACTTTGGGCCTTGGTTTAAGGGTGTAAAAAAATGTTTCAGGTATGATGTTGGCCTGTGCACCCGTGTCAATTTTGAAAGTGATACTGATGTGTTCGTTGATTATGAGCTTCACATATGGTTGATAATCCCCTTTGTTCATCTTTATGGTGTCAATGAAGAACTCATCATTGCTGTCTGGCTGATGCTCATTTGTTTGATGTCGTTGATTTATTACATTCACCACCTTTTTGCTGCTTTTCCAAACCTTTGCAAAATGGTTTGGTTTGTCACAGTTACTGCATATTTTTCCTTTTGCGGGGCATTTGTGGGAAGGTGAATAATCCCCTCCACAGAAATAGCTTTGTCTTACAGATGGAGCATGGTTTGATTTCTTTGCCCTCCTGACAAAATCCACTTCATGCTTTATGCATGTTTCTTGATAAGCTTGGCTGCCACATGTATCAGGCTGAGACATTGTCCTGAGCTGCACCTGGGTTTGTATATGTGTTCGCACTATAGTAATTGCTTGTGACAGAGTTAGATTGGAACCTGCTTGGAGGAGTTTCTCTCTGACTTTTGCTGAAGAGATGCCACATACAAGTCGGTCTCTTACCATTTCATCTCTCATGGCTGATGTGGAATATGCACATTCACGAGCTAAAAGATTCAGATTAGTTATGTATTGATCCACTGGTTCACCATCTCGTTGATCACGTTTATGAAAGAGATATCTTTAAAACACTGTATTGCACTGAGGGAGGAGATATTCACTGAACTTGTCCATGTACGGTTGAATTTTGTCCTGTTCATCAGCTGTAATTGTAAAGGTACTAAAAATGTCTCGCCCTTTATCTCCAAGCCCGATCAGCAGGAAGGCGCATTGCACTTTTTCTGTCTTTCCGCTAAGGGGTCCTTGGAACATCAGCTTTGCATGATTCTTAAATCTTGTCCATGCCTCTTTAAGGTTAGCACTTGTCCAATCCATTGCAGGGTAGGAGATGTTGGCTTCCATGTTGTTTTAGAGGATCTGACACCATGTAGAAAGTCTCAACGTTTATTCAATTGAGATAGAAACCCAGGTCACCTAGAACAGAAAGGTAAGAATATTACATTACTACTTTCTGCAGCTCTTTGAACTGCTTTTCATTAACCATCTGAACGTGAAGTGTTATGTTTCACTATTCAAATTCGAATTCTAGTCGCATCTTGGTTTTACCCAAGCCTAGTCAGCTATTACAACGCAATAATTGTTGATGATGCTTGAGGTTAAACTATTGTACTAGCTGATTATAGTATATGTAAAGCGTACATCTCTCTGACTCACGCTGCTCTGCTACTCCATGAAGCAAAACGTGGGGAAAACCTATGGTGTATCAGAGATCTCCGAGATGTGTATTAACACCTTAATGGTTACCTAATACTCTTACTATCGTTAAAACAGAGAGCCCTCAAGTTTACTACTCGTCTGTTCACCCAATATTCCTATTGTCTTTGAGAAAGGTTCTCGTCAAGGAGCAGTTTTTTCCACTTTACTCTTCGCAGAGTTTTTTATACTCTAGGAGAGTTTTTGATACTCAAAAAAGTCAACATATTTTTTTATACGTAATATTTTTTTCCCTCCTCCTTCATTCTCTTAGACGGTGCTAGTCTATTATACGGTATAATGAATGTGTTCCACGCTATCCAGCACATTAGTGAAGTATTTCCCTAGCTGAAATCCGAGTAAGCAAAGCTGGGACTTGAACTTAATGCCAAAAACTCCGAAGTTCTATTCTTTAACTGAAATAAAGCTCAACCAGTAGAAATTCCTCTTAGAATCAAAATGATCAAGGAAGCTCATCTCATAACTCACTATTGGCTCCTATACCAAGGCCGTATCCAAGTATGGGGGGGGGTACCCCGGTTTACCCGGTACATCCCATTTTATGTATCCTTTATCACGAACAAGCTATCTCATAAATCACTATTGGCTCCTACACATTGACTAATCCATACATTCTCCTATAACTCCAATACATCCCATTTTATGTATCCTTTATCATGAATAAGCTATCGCATAACTCACTATTGGCTCCTATACATTGGCTAATCCATACATGCTCCTAGAACTACAATACATCCCATTTTATGTATCCTTTATCACGAATAAGCTATCTCATAAGTCAATATTGGCCTTCTATACATTGGCTAATCCATACATGCTCCTATAACTCCAATACATCCCAGTTTATTTATCCTTTATCATGAATAAGCTATCTCATAACTCACTATTGGCTCCTATACATTGGCTAATCCATACATGCTCCTAGAACTCCAATACATCCCATTTTATGTATCCTTTATCACGAATAAGCTATCTCATAACTCAATATTGGCCTTCTATACATTGGCTAATCCATACATGCTCCTATAACTCCAATACATCCCATTTTATTTATCCTTTATCACGAATGAGCTATCTCATAACTCACTATTGGCTCCTATACATTGGCTAATCCATACATGCTCCTAGAACTCCAATACATCCCATTTTATGTATCCTTTATCACGAATAAGCTATCTCATAACTCAATATTGGCCTTCTATACATTGGCTAATCCATACATGCTCCTATAACTCCAATACATCCCATTTTATTTATCCTTTATCACGAATCAGCTATCTCATAACTCACTATTGGCTCCTATACATTGGCTAATCCATACATGCTCCTAGAACTCCAATACATCCCATTTTATGTATCCCTTATCACGAATAAGCTATCTCATAACTCAATATTGGCCTTCTATACATTGGCTAATCCATACATGCTCCTATAATTCCAATACATCCCATTTTATGTATCCTTTATCACGAATAAGCTATCTCATAAATCACTATTGGCTCCTACACATTGACTAATCCATACATGCTCCTATAACTCCAATACATACCATTTTATGTATCCTTTATCACGAATAAGCTATGTGTCTGCAGCCATTTAATTTCAAACTTTGTTAACTACATGGTTTTTTCACAATATTCTCGCCTTTACATAGCATCTCTGTATAAAATTCCTGCAAATTCTGATAAATCAAAAATTCTTTTATTTTACTGCCGCTTCAAGAGATAGGCCAATATTCTTCGCTTCCCCATTTGTGAACTCCCAATTCCTATCTTGTTAGAAAATGATCTAACGACCTCTTCTTAACGGACCGCTAAGCCAACTCGGTGTATAATCAGAATTTTCATCAGAAGAGTAAGCCTCCGTCTCTTTTAAGGGACCGTCAACAGTTTTCAAGGAGGCCCGCGGCCACCAGTTTCTTAAGTAGGTGACATCACACTTGTGTTGTACTAAGACCACTCAGTATTAAGGCCATTATTTATAAAAGGGATTTTTTTTTTTTAGCATACTTTTCGCAATGTAAAAACTAAGTTTTCTTCTAGACAGTTTAAAATACCTAATTACTAAAACCGTACGCTGTTTAGAGTTAACACAATAATTGTTGAAAGCAACAATATTTTGGAAACTTCTCTGCTACTACCTTTCTACTACTTCTATTTCCTACAACTATTTATTTGATCCTACCTTTGAAAATAACTATATTTTTGAGCCTAAGAACTACATGAAACTTATTCATGTTAGGTGTGTGTTTTTTTTTTTTTTTAATTCTATTTGAACAACCCTTTGTCCTTTTTATTAATTTGTTTATCTGTATGTACATGTAAAAACGTAGCATTTATATGCAAAAGAGTAAATTTACGAGTTTTACGCGCTTTCTCACGCTAAATTTATGAATTTAAAGCTTTCTTAAACTACAGTCTTGAAGATATCAAAAGTGAACTTAATAGCTTTAGCTTCTGAATGTCCAAATGACATGCTTATTTAGCACCTTTTATTTTATAGGGATAGCTTTTGCTACTGATTATGTTACCCTTGCTACCTTCTGCTGCATATATGGTGTTGGAATGGGTGGCAACACCGGTATATCTATGATAATAATGGCAGAAAATCTTGGACTTGAGCTACTTCCAATGGCATTTGGTTTATCCTTAGGCTTCAACGCTATCATATATTTTGGAGGACTGCCTTTAATTGGTAAGAAATGGTATAATTTTCCAGGAAAATTCAGTACTTTCTTGGTTCTGAGCTTACATATATATATATATATATATATATATATATATATATATATATATATATATATATATATATATATATATATATATATATATATATATATATATATATATATATATATATATATATATATATATATATATATATATATATATATATATATATATATATATATATATATATATATATATATATATATATATATATATATATATATATATATATATATATATATATATATATATATATATATATATATATATATATATATATGATATATGATATATATATATATATATATATATATATATGATGATATGATGATGATGATGATGAGTAGAGAGAGAGAGAGAGAGAGAGAGAGAGAGAGAGAGAGAGAGAGAGAGAGAGAGAGAGAGAGAGAAAGAGAGAGAGTGTCAAGAAAAGACTGTAGCGTCTTATCTTGCTAAGCCACCAAAATTGATTCTGCTTCTATCACCTTGCCATGAGGGTACCAGCACCACATATCCAATCCAGAAGCATGAGATCATTGAAAACTGTAATCATAAGCAGCGCAATAGCGCTGCCTAAGTAAAGAACGATGTTGGCACAATGTATTATTTTTTTTTTCTTGTGACCAGGGCACTCCGTATCGAAGGAGTTGTCGTAGAAACTTCGAAAAGGGTTTATTCGATTGGAAATTGGAGTGGCTTATGCCCTTTTTAATAGTTGAAAGTGATTGGAAGGCAACTAAAACCCCTTCTACACTCACCATTTCCCAAAATATATCCAATCAAAATTTAGGGATAGCCATTTTGTTCAGCGTAGTTGATTTCCACATAGAAATTATGTTTTTGAGGAGGACAATCCCCCACAACCCTCAGGGTAAGGATTGTAAGTTGTGACCTGGGGGTATATAAGATTTTTATAGAAAGCTTTGTCGTAGAAACTTCAAAAAGAGCTCATTCGATTGGAAATTCAAAGGGCTAGTACCCTTTGAATTTCATGATTGGAGGGCAACTCACCCCCCTCTCACGACCAACTTTTCCCCAAACACATCCAATCAAAATTTTGAGATAGCCATTTTGTTCAACGTAGTTGAAAGTTCTGAAAATTAGGTCTTTGAGGATGACACCCCCCCCCCCTCCTTAGCCCTCACGGCAAGGGCTATAAGTTATGCCCTGGGGGCATATAAGGTTTTCATAAAAAAGCATTGTCGTAGAAACTTCAAAATGTGCTCATTCGATTGGAAATTGAAATGGCTAGTGCCCTTTTTAATAGTCGAACGTGATTGGAAGGCAACTATCACCCCTTCCACGCCCACCATTTCCCCAAACACATCCAATCAAAATTTTGAGATAGCCATTTTGTTCAATGTAGTTGAAAGTTATGGAAATTATATCTCTGAGCAGGATACTCCCCCCACAGTCTTCAGGGAAAGGGTTATAAGTTATGCCCTGGGGGCATATAAGGGTTATATTGAAAGCTTTGTTGAAGAAACTTCAAAAAGGGCTCATTTGATTGGAACTTCAAAGGGCTAGTGCTCTTTTTAATAGTCAAAAGTGATTGGAGGGCAACTAACCCTCCTCTCACGCCCTTCTTTTCCCCAAAAACATCCAATTAAATTTTGAGTTAGCCTTTTTGTTCAACGTAGTTGAAAGTTTTGGAAATTAGGTCTTTAAGGATGACCCCCCCCCCCCCCACACACACACAGCCCTCAGGGCAAGGGTTGTAAGTTATGCCCTGTGGGCATATACGGTTTTTATAGAACGCGTTGTCGTAAAAACTTAGGGCTTATTCGATTGGAAATTGAAATGACTAGTGCCCTTTTTATCAGTCGAAAGTAATTGGAGGGCAACTAACCCTCCTCTAACGCCCACCATTTCCCGAAACACATACAATCAAAATTTTGAGATAGCCATTTTTTTTTCAACGTAGTTGAACGTTCTGGAAATTAGGTCTTTGAGGATGACAACCCCCCACAGCCCTCAGGGCAAGGGCTGTAAGTTATGCCCTGGGGGCATATAAGTTTTTTTATATAAGTTGTCGTAGAAACTTCGAAAAGGGCTCATTTGATTGGAAATTGAAAAGGCTGGAGCCCTTTTTAATAGTCGAAGCTGATTGAAGAGCAACTAACCACCATTTCCCCAAACTCATCCAATCAAAATTTTGAGATGTTAATTTTGTTCAACGTAGTCGAAAGTTCTGGAAATTCTGTCTTTGAGGATGACCCCTCCCCGTCACAGCCATCAGGGCACCGGTTGTAAGTTATGCCCTGGGGACATAGATGGTTTTATAGAAAGTTCTGTCGTAGAAACATCAAAAAGGGCTCATTTAATTGGAAATTTAAAGGGCTATTGCCCTTTTTAATAGTCAATGTGAATAGTCGAAAGTGAATGGAGAGCAACTAACCCCCCTCTCACGCCCACCATTTCCCCAAACACATTCAATTAAATTTTTGAGATAGCCAATTTGTTCAATGTAGTTGAAATTTTCGGAAATTATGCATTTTAGGATGATAAACCCCCGAGAGCCCCTAGGGCAAAGGTTGTAAGCTATGCCCTGGTGGCATATAAGGTTTTTATAGATAGTATTGTCGTAGAAACTTCAAAAGGGGCTAATTCAATTGGAAATTGAGAAGGCTGGTGCCCTTTTTAATAGTCGAAAGTGATTGGAGGGTAACTAACATCCCTCTCATGCTCACCCTTTCCCCAAACACATCCAATCAAAATTTTCAGATAGCCATTTTGTTCAACGTAGTTGATAGGTCTGGAAATTATGTATTTGAGGATGACAACCCTCCCCCCATAGCCCTCAGGACAAGGGTCGTAAGTTATGCCTTTGAGGCATTTAACATTTTTCATAGAAATTTTTGTCATAGCAGCTTCAAAAAGGGCTCACTTGATTGGAAATTGAGAAGACTAGTACCTTTTTTATTAGCCGAAAGTGATCAGAGGGCAAATGTCTCCCTCCACGCCTATCATTTAGTCAAACACTTCCAATTAAAATTTCTATATAGCCATTTTGTTAAGCCTATCAGAAAGGTCTGGAAATTATGTCTTTGAGGATAACAAATCCCCCCAGCCCTCAGGGCAAGGGTTGTAAGTTTTGCCCTGGGGACATATAGGGCTTTTATAGACAATTTTGTCATATAAACTTCAAAGGGGGCTTGTTGGATTGGTAATCAGACACTCTAGTGCTCTTTTTAAGAGTCAAAGTGATCGGAGGGCAGCCACCCTCTCCCCCCTACACACACGTCATATTGTCCCGAAATGCGTCTAATCAAAATTTTGAGATAGCCATTCTATTCAAAACAGTCTAAATATCACATAACAAGGCTTTGGGGGTTGAAACAAACCCCAGAGACTAGGGGCTAGGGTTGTAAGTTATGCCCAGTGGGTATTATAAATGGAACCCAAAACAAGCAGAAATTAAAAGAAGTCAAACTCAAAACGAGCAGAAATTAATCTGAGTAGGGTTCTAAACCATATAATTTCTAAGAGCCAGAATATGATTTTTACTTTACTGAAAAAAAATCTTTTAAATGGTTTCACTTTTGTAACTTTAAGAAGTCAAAAATTAATTAAGATTTTAAGGAATAAATATCAGCATATGTATATTAAACTGACAATGCACATTTTTTTCAGTAAAGAACAAATTATATTTTGGCTCTTAGAAATTATAGGGTTTAGAACCCTACTCAGATTAATTTCTGCTCGTTTTGAGTTTGACTTATTTTAATTTCTGCTTGTTTTTGGTTTCATTTATTTATTAATACTAATTTGTGGTAGTTATATGCTTGGTAGATTATTTGATTCTATTTTTGTTCATTTTTGGTTTAATGGAATTCTTTACTTAAAAAAAATAAATTATTTTGTGCAAAAAGTTCTTTTGATTAATAACACCAAGGGGGTTTTGACACATTTGGCCAACTGTGTAGTTCAATGTCAGCCGCTCAGAAGACCAACAGGTGGTTCATGTACGTGTTTTATAGACTGATCAACATCGCGTGCATCAACAGTTTGTTATTTCATCTACTCCTTCACTATCTCCAAATCTGGTGGAAAACCACTTCCACGAAAGGCTTTCGTGAATGTACTGTTCAAAGAGTTGGCCCAGTCGTATGTGGCCACTCGTTTAGAAACCTCAGGTTAGCAGCGCTGGATAAGACTCAACATCAGTCAAACAACGGAAATGACTGGTGAAATACGTTTAATGAGGTCTCTGGAACGAAAATTACGACCTATAGCCTTTACCCAGCGTGCATTCGCCGAATCACTACCAAATTTAGCAGCCACTGGAAAAGGCCTTTCTGGAATGAACACCTTGTGAAGTCATGCACATGTCACTTCAAGAAATGACACCATTCTTTTGTGCTGTTTAAAATATTTTTTGAAAACCTGATTCTCATAATTCTCATTTACTTTTAAAATATACTTAAATGATGAGCTTTAGGAGTAAATGTTTCTTCAAGTAGTAGTTTTTACGAAAGCTTACCATCTACGTAGCTTTTTGGGAAGCTTACCTTTCTAGGGTTAAAGGATTTGAGTCTCCTGAACTGTTTGGACAAATTGTAAGTGTAATGACATGCCATTAGGAAAAAAAGAAGTGGTTTCTTCGTGAAACCGTGCTATGATGATAAGGGATTAAAATCCACAATTATAAATGATAGTCCTAGGGAACAGTAATTTTCTCGGTGAAAGGAAAGACAGCTCTCCCGCCTTCCCACTAATTTCTTCTAATAAAAGGTCGCTTATTCAATTTACAAATTTGAAAATCTAGTGTCGTTTTAATAATCAAAAGTGATTTACGGCAACCCACCCCTTCCCGTTTAGTATATTAGATCAAATTCCGATATACAGTCTGGTATCACAATTGCCAAGACATGGTCAACAGATAGACAATAACAATAAATTTTCAGAGAACTCATGGAGACACAAACGAAATAACAACTTCGATGAATATTTCCACTTCAAGAACATTCATTCATGTTTAAGTGTAGTTTTACTGCTAAAATTAAATGTTAAAAAAAATGTTAAAATGTTAATTTTTCCAAATAAAAGTAAAGCACGATATAAAAACTCAAAACAAACAGGAATTTGTTTTCTGTAAGGGAGCTGTCTTCCCATCAACCCTCACTCTTAGGCTAAGTTTAACTGGTAATTACCTAAAATCATTTTAGAGCTCTGAAAATATGGTCAGTTAGCAATCAAAGGTGTTGTATTTACCAATTGCCGTTCAAAAACTTTTGCACAAGAGGCCCTTCTCCCCCCCCCCCCCAAAAAAAAGTAAACCCCTATTCCGTTTTAGCTACTCGTAACACCCTGCAACCAATTTTAACTGTTATTCTTTAACGAGTTGGAGGGAAAATGTGTTCCTACCCACCAAGTTGAGTTTCAACTGGGTATCGTTTGCACAGATGCTTCAACATGAGTTGTAAATAAATTTACCGTCACCAATGCTTCTGATTTTCAGTTGTTCAAGCAAGAAACAAAACATAAAACAAGATATTTTCCGGCAGAGTCTCTGGAGATTTCTAGCCTCTGATTTGTAGCCATTTATATCAAGTTTAGACTTTAATTTTAGATTTTTTTAAATATTTCATTAATCCTTGAAAATACGTTGTAAATGATTGTAATTTCAGGAGCTATCAGAGATGTTACTGGGAGCTACCAAGCATGTTTCATTGTGATGGCAGGTTGTCTTATATTCTGCTTTTTAATATGGCTTATTTTACCCTTGTCAGATTGGATTAAGCGAAGAAAAGGACAAGCTTAGGCTTTTTTAAATTTATCACAAGCTAATATTTTTTGATTGAAAATGTTTGCGTATCTGTTCTTTTTTTTACAATAAAAGATTCGTTAATAATCCAAATGTTTTTAAGACTTGAATTGCGTTTTATAGGACAAAAGGCTTTGGTCTTTCTTTCTAGTTTTAGAATATAGAAAGCTGTTATAATATAAGAAAGCTATAAGTTAGCTGTTAAGTATAAACCTTATGAGACCGAAAGTTTTCATCTTCGCTTATATTTGTGTGAAAGACCAAATTTCTTCAATTTTGAAATCCTTGATTCTTTTTCAAAAAAAAGGATGGATCAGTGCTACCCCATGCAAAAAAGTGATTGTCCATGTCGCTCAGGGTGAGGGGCTGTAACTTTCCTGTATGGGAAGTTCGAAAATGGTGATTCCAATGTTGCAGTTTTTATTTCGATCCTACACTATTTTCGAGGGTTTGGGGGCTATCTTTTGAATTCCCGTAAATTTGTTTCTGCAATAAACTTTTACCCTTAAGATTAACTGAAATCGTAGTTATTATTTCTGAATCAACTTCAAATGGCAATTATTTGTTACTTGACATATTTTTTCAAAAAGTGTCTTAAAATTTTCTGCTACTATGGGCAGTGGAGGATCCAGGGGAGGGGTGAGAGGGGCGCGCCCCCTAACATAGTCTAAAGTAGTATAATCTACTTAATTAACGCAAGTTTGCGTTAAATAAACTTGCTCCTAACGCACAGTTTATCGGATCAACCTATTTTGCCCCCCCCCCTAAAAAATCCTGGATCCGCCACTGATATGGGCTGAATTTCGTTCTTTACGAGGTTTCAGGTACCACTGCAACCATGATAAATAGAAGTGAATTTGAACGAGAAAGAGCTATTAACTAATAAATGAAAGTGAAGAAGAAAGTGGAATTTATTTTGTCTTTCTAAATAAAATTATAGCTTTTCTAGAGTTGTTAGTCTCATAGTGTCTTATAGTGCCAAAAGTTTTAAACAGATTGGAGATACAATCGTTTTGACCCCTCCCTTCTGCTCCCTCTTCCTAGTCGGCTTTCAAAAGTTCACTTTCTCTCCCCAACACTCCCTGAAAATTTAAGGGCATTCCCCGGCCCTTCAATATATGACAGATGTATTATTTTAGTAGCCTAGATATTCATAGTGTTTTTTCATTTAACTCGCCCCTCTAATAAAAAATTTAAGATCCACTTGACCCTGAAATCCTCTGAAAGTTTTAACTTGATCTCCCAAGTCTTTCCCAAGAAGCTACTCATATGGTGGTCTAATAACCTTGATGTACATATTTTCTTTAAGCTTACCCCCCCCCCCACCTTATTCATAGTTCAATGTCCACTTGATATCCCCCCTCCAATACGCCCAGAAATTTTCAACATGATGCCCCTAGCTGTTTCCGAGATATTACAGATACATCATTTTTCTGCCCTTGGTAACACATAATGTTTTCTGGTTTACCTTGTCAATTAAACACGTATAGATTGTAAGTCCCATGGGAGTCTTCCTGAAGTCAAAATTATTAACCAAGTGTCGGATGATCATAAGGAGGGACCTGGCTCAATGGTCACAGAAACTCTAAAAAACGAAATTTTGATACCCATAGACGGATCAAAAGAATGGGATTATTGTGCTGATTTCAAATATATAAATTTTATTAAGTTTAATTTTACCCATCAAAGGCTACGAGCCTGAGAAAACTTGCCAGATTTTCGAAGAAAGGTGGAAAAAACCCTAAAAGTCATTGAATCTAAATAAAAATCACCCCATCAGATTCAGCATAGCAGAGAACCGTACTGTAGAGGTTTCAAGCTCCTATCTGCAAAAATACAAAATTTTGTATTTTTTTTTACCAGAAGAAAGATCACGGATGCGCGTTTATTCGTTTATTTGTTTTTTGTTTGTTTGTTTTTCCCAGGGGTAATTGTATCGACCCATTGGTCCTAGAACATCGGGAGAGGGCTCATTCGAACGGAAATTAATATTTCTAGTGCTCTTTTTAAGTGACTAAAAAGATTGGAGGGCAGGTAGGCTCCCTCCCCACCCTTTTTCCCAAAATCGTCAAATCAATATTTTGAGATGGCCGTTTTGTTCACCGTAGTCGAAAGGCCCAATAACTGTGCCTTTGGATATAAAATGACCCCCCTCCCCTACAGCCCCAGGGGAAAGGTCTTTAAGGTATACAATTTGCCCATTGTTTACGCATAGTATTTGTTATAGGAAAGTATACATACATTTTCGGGTGGGGGGGGGACTTATTTTCTGAGGGGGGGTTCTCCACCGGGGAATTTTCCTTGGGGAGTGAAATTTCCTGGGGGTGAACTTGTCAGGGGAAATTATACACTGGGGGAATTTGCCAGAATTCCGATAAAAATTCTTTTTATACGGCTTGCTTTCTGTTTTCCGTCTCAATGTTGCGTTTACAAATCTGACAATAAAAGGTAAAAATTGGGTTATGGACTTGGTACAGTTGCTCGGATACCCATTCAAGACGATGAGAACAGAGGTGTACAGCTTTATGACAGGGGATAGAGCTCCAAAAGCCGTAGCAAATAGTCTGCTGAACTTCCGAGACATTGGCTTCGAAGCCATGAGCTTATATCTCAACGGGACATCCACGAAAGTAAAAGTTGGCATTGTACAAACTTTCGCCTCTGTTGCCAAAAAAGGAAAAAAAAAGAGCCACAAAAAAATAGTTTGGGGAAACTGAGCTGCTTAAACGAGCTCTGCGTCCTGCAAATTCAACACAGACTTCGTCCCTCTGTGAGCTGCTGAAGTAAGAGTTGATGTCATGAGTGTCATAAGGTGTTATCGACAAGAACAAAATGAGACGCTAGCAGATTTTGGAATTAGAGTTTACGATGGGATTCTTAGGTACATACCCGAAGCTTGTCCGTCTATTCATTTGGATGGTGACAGGTGTGACGGTCTTAGTGACGATAGAACCCATGATGACTACTCGTTCAACCTCAAAGAAGTATCTCGCTGTCGAGAAAGAAGAAATCCTAAAGTAAATATTTCCAGCCCGTTCACTTCCTCCAGCAAAGTTGCAACACTCTGGGACGGGATTCTCAGTAGTCGCTCAGCCAAAGGTCGACTCTTGAAAGTTTTTCTCGAAGTCTGGGAGTACAATTTTTCGACCCGTCTGATGGTTCATATCGATGGAGGTTTCGAGAATTGACATAGAGCTGTTACCGTTACGCCTCATGGAAGCTCTGTTGATGACGATATCTCGTCTTGCCATGAGGAGACAGACACTTCGATATTACACCACACGGCAGTTGCCGCAAGACGAAAGAGCACACTTGTGATAATACAAGCCAACGATACTGATATCGTCTTACTAGCTGCATACTACTTCCAGTATATTGCCAGTCTTGGCCTCAAGCAGCTCTGGGTTAAGTTTCCGTCCTACTGCATACCTATTCATACGGCAGCACAAAAACTAGGAGTAACATTTTGCAACGTCTAGCCGCTTGTACACAGTTGGAATGGATGTGACACCATAAGCTTTCTGTATGGAATTGGAAAGGTCCGCTTTTTTCGAGCTACGAGGTCTTCTGAACTTTGTTTGGGTCTTTAGATGATGAAGTTCGAGCCCTTGCAGAGAATTCATCATCTGCGCAAAGTGATGGTTTAGTCAAGGTCTGTAAGCAGCTTGTGGTTACAGTGTATGGCAGAAGTGCGACTAACTTCAATAGTCTGAATGATCTTCGAGCACTGTTGTACTCAAGATTGGAGGATTTTTGGCGTTTACCACCAACTGATATCTCGTTTCTGCTTCATTTGAAAAGGTGCATTTTCCAGTCACTGATTTTGATCCAAAGCCACAAGCCCTGTATTGATTTACCTCAGGCTACCGATAAGGGCTGGAGAATTGAAGATCATGAACTAAAGCCAGACCTAGTTTCTGTGATGCCACATGGGCTAGCATCGCTTTCTTTTTGCAACTGTGACAAAACGAAGTGAGGCTCGCACTGCAAATGCTCCAAAATAGGTTTCCGTGACAGCGTATGCAAGTGTGGAGCTGACCCCCAAAAATGCCTACTCTCCGATGTGAATCAGAACGAGTCCCAAGACGAAGATGAAGAAGAAAAAGAAATTTGAGCCACCGTTTCATGTTCAGTTTTAGATATTTGATTTTTTATTTGTTTTGATATTAAACGGCTAATGCAATACATTAAAGCCTTACTTTCAGCTGTCCATGACAGTTACCGTTTGCGACATTAATGATCGCTGATCCGTTCCAGCTAACTAGACCATTGATCCCTGCTATGTTGGTAATTAGAGAAAACAATACATTAAGTCAGCCTGTGTCAACTCTGCACGACACTTTAACACGACTTCGTAACCTTGAGGCTCGTATATGAGCCTACGTAAGCCAGATTGTATCTACTACTACAGAAAAAATAAAGAGTTGCTCAAGAATTAAGATTTTTTGAAAGGAGGCACATGGTTTGACTCGTAATGACGAGCAGAATTAAAATAAAGCATAAAAAATATACCAAATTCGCGCAGGCGATCGCATAAATAGGCATATGTTTTTTTTTTTTTTTTTTTTTCATGGTTAAAACTATTAGTTGTATACAATGTAAGTAAATGATTTGTTTCAGAAAATAGCTATCTATCGTTTTACGATATAAAAATCACGGGTTATCTTCAAAACATATCGAGTAAAACGCCACTATTCCGAAAATTTTCTTTTTTTGGGGGGGGGGGATTCTCTTGTTCAAACGCTTGTATATTCTTGCAGATTCAAGTCTCGATTTTGTTTTTATTAACAACGTGTAAAGGTCATTCTGATGGTTCAAATGATTTTCAGTTTGATTCATTTTTTTAACAGCAAAAAAAAAAAACTTAAAAAAAACTTGGCCATTGTGGGCTAAATTCTGAAAGCTATGACGTTATTTAGAAAAAAATAAATAGTTGCTCAAGGATTAAGATTTTTTAAAAAAGAGGTACAAAATTTGACTCGTAATAACGAGCAAAATTAAAAAAAAGTATACTTATGCAAGAAAAAATTCAGAAAAATCGAAAAAACTAAATAAAAGTATATTTAAAGACCTTGTTTTCAAAATTAAATAAGGGTTTACAAAAAAAATAAAGGTTGCGGGAAAAAAATAAAAATACCAGGTGAAAGTAGACGTTCTTAGGATTCAGAATATGTCAAGTTTGTGTAATTTTCAGTGTATTTTGCCGTGTAAAACAATTAAGAGCGGTATTACTTCGTTATAGGCCTAGTTCGAATTTATAGGCCAAAATGAAGATGTTTTGCTCGCGTGCGAACTTGTGCACCCCGATATTCGTTATCAGCGCCCCCGATTGCCCTAGACTCCACCCTCAAACCAACTGCAGCGAATGTGAGCCACCCCTTGAAAGATAACGGTCCCTGGATCACTGACTGTAAGACTTTAGTTGCCTAAGTATTAATCATAATGACCGTGAAATTTCCAAGAAGTATAATAATGATTTAAATACGCTGTTAAGAAAGGCAAATCAGAAATTCTTTGCCCAGAAATTCAACGGGGCTAGCAGAAACTCTGTTAAGACGTGAAAAACTGTCTGATCTAAACTGTCTGATGAAAATGCTGATTTAAATATAATGAATCCTCTGATTTTGAGGAAATGGCTACTTGTTTTTCCTGAGTAAACATCCAACGAGGAACTGACGAATGATGATTCCTATGAGCACTATTTGAGCACTATATGAGCACTATCACTCTCCCAAGTGATACTAGTTTTTACTTAGGTAAACCCAAAGAGTGTGGGTAACATATAAGAGTGGAAACTGGCGCTAGTGTCGGCAAAAAGCCTATCAGTGCCATCTAGCGTTTGGCAAAACTTGGCATTTCTTAAGCTTTGTAATCGTTTTTCTGTCAGGAACTGAGATCAGATACTTATTACTACACTAATTTTACCAACTATACAAATTAAAATTACTTATCTTATCATTGAAGTGAAAAAATACCATGTGTCGTCAAACGCTAGATTGTGTTGAGGGTTTTTTGTCAACACTAGTGTCATTTCCCACTTTTGTAAGTTACCCATACTCTTGGCAAACCACTCATACTTACCCATACTTGGGCAAACCAGCGACTAGGAAGTAATTTTTATTGTTTACGAAACGAGAAACGGTGCCTTTGTTCAAAGATGGTGGCTGGGATGATTACGTCAACTACAGGCCATTTTTTTACCAATATCATGTAGAACTAAAAAATAATTCAGGAAAGGATTGAGCGACTTTTCGAGAATAAGAAATATTTTTATTGGAACCAATTGTGGTTTTAGAAAAGGCTATTCAACTAAACTGGTGTAGCAGTTTTTGACACCTTTAATGAATGACACTTTGGATAGTAAGTTAAAAGTTGCTACTGTGCTTCTAGACATCTTGAAAGCTTTTGGATCACCAAATCTTGTTAGTTAATTTGATAATTATATGTTGAGAGGGAGGACGTTAACAGCCTCATATATGTCAAATAGGAATTTATTTTTCTTAATTAATGGTGAAGAATTAAGGCTTTGTAACGTTAGGCATTAGGACCCCTAGGGGTCTCCTCATAGACAATTATTACTAGCTACTTACATTAATGATGTATTTGTTGCGGTTTCTAGTGTATAAAATAAGATCAATGGTAATACTGAGATCTCTAAGCCCAGTAAAGTGCTAGTATTATTCGCGGATGATGCCTCTTTTACAGTAAAAAAACAAAACATGTAACGCATAGAGCCCACTTTGCTCTTTACTTAGGCAGTTTTATTGCACTTCCTATGACTCGTAGGTCTGAAAAGGGATTTTTGATATATTGTCTGTAGATATGGCAAATATTGAAAAGTAGTTGCGTGTCAATAAGTTAAAATTCAATTGTAAGAGTCATGCTACGTGATATTCGCTTGGGCTGTGAACTATTATCTTTGGTTAGAAAAAATTAATTGATGTCAATGCAATTGTGACCTATACAAGTTTTGTGAAATATCTAGGGGCTATTTCAGACGAGGTTCTACTTTTGTCCAAGTATATTGAATGTAGTGACAAAAAAAATTAGTGCTCTACGAAAATTTTTAGTACTTTTTTCCATTGTGAGTTTGACTGTCCGATGCTTTCTCTTTAGTCCTCCTGCGCATTTTGTATTGTTGTTCTGTATGGTCGTGGACTTTTATGTCCATCTTTGGCCATCCTGTGATTCGTGTTTTAAATAATTTTATTTCCCCTATTTCTGTCAGTTTGAGCTATGAGAACTTACTTAGCTTAGGTGTCCTGCCAGGTGCTACTCGGCGTAGAGAGTAATATCTGCCTCCTCTATCCACTTTGGTCCATTTTTTTTTTTTTTTTTTAAGTAACAATGGGTTTATTAAAAAAAAAAAAATATATATATACATCATCGATTCCCTGAAGCAATGCTTGTGCGGGAAACCATTGCAAGGGTTTGCGCTTTACTTGGTCTGATATTTGCCATCGGTTGGAACTCGGATACGCTGTCGAACCAACACTTTTTTGGTTGGCCGCGAGGTCGCTTCCAACTGGCTTTGACAGGGTCAAAATCGAAGATCATCTTTGCAGGTAAGTGGAAGGGGCATTCGAAGTAGATGCCCAAGCAACCGTAAGGTACGCTCGGCTGCTTTGGTAGAAAAACGGGACTGCTTGGTGAGATGCAGCAGCTTCTTGTTACTGACAAAGTCGACCCACCGCAGACCTTCTATCCTTCTCAGACTCTTCAACTGGAATCTATCGATGGTCATTAGGGTTGCGGCTGATACTTGCCAAGACTCAGCTTCATAAAGCATAACAGAACCGATGAGGGTGTTGAAAATTCGAAGTTAGGTTGAACGACTGATATTCTTTTTTCGCCAAAGGTGACGGTTCAACCTGCCCATAGCAGAAGATGCCTTGGATAGCCTTGCTTGCAGCTCAGGGAGAAGGAAGCCATCTGAATAAATCGTGGATCCCAGGTAGGTAAACTTTTGGATAACTTCTATAAAGAAGTTGTCCAAAATTTCTGAGCTATGAGAGGACTAAGATTATGCCAAGGACTGGCCTGTTTATCTTTTATTAATTTTAAAAAACTTTTTCCACAAAGCAAGTTTTAAAAAGAAAAATAAAGAGCTCCGTTAAACCAAAAATGAGCAGAAATAAAGCCAAATAATCTTCCAAGCGTAAAACTACCACCAATCACCATCAATAAATAAATGAAACCCAAAAGGAACAGAAATTACAATAAATAACCGAGTCAAGCTCAAAACGAGCAAAAATTAATATGAGTAGCGCTGACAACCCCCATACCTTCTCAGGACCAGAGCATAATTTGCACTTTACTGAAAAAAACAACAAACAACAAATGACCGTGGACTGTCAGTTTAATATCCATATATTGATAATTATTCCTTAAATTTTAAGAATTTTTATTTATTAAAGTCAAAAAAGTGAAAACATTTAAAATGTATTTTGTGTCTACGATAAGACTCAGTTTATAAATTATATTTTACACGGTTTAAGACCCCAATTCTTTCAATATTGTTTTTGTAACCTTGACAGAGTGTCATAGTTACAGATTAGAAATCAGAGTCAATTTAGGAGACCACGGATTTTGTCTACGTATTTTTGTAATCTTCCTCCCAACGTGGGGAGTTTCATTCCTGAGAGTCTGTGTTGAGGTTGACTGGCCAATCTTTCGTGTGCTACTAAAATACCACTGCCTAAAATGCTATAATTTATTAGGCCCTTTATTTACCTTTCTAATAATTTTTTTTGGTTATCTTCAATTTTAGCACATTTCATATCTCAAATAACGATTCAAGTCAGAAATTGCTATCTTTCGATAAATCTAACCTACAAAATACAAGGTAGAAGATTTTTTTTTAGTTCGCACTCTTTGGAACATGAAAACTTACGAACACGTCTTCTAACAATATACATTGCGATCTTAAAATTAGTAGTAGACTGTTCCATGAATTCTCAATCTGGATAATATTTCCAAGAAGGCTAATGAAATCTTTCAGGAATTAAACACTACATGTTCGGAAGACCTTAAAGCGTTCAAATGGATTATGATGATTAAGGTAAGGTGAATACTTAAAAGATTTCCAGGGGGTGGTTTGAGGGGCACGTGCTCCCCATAAGTAAAAATTGCACTAATTAAAAGGTTGGAAGTGCAAAAAAAAAAAACAGGAATGTGAGAGCCAAATTTTATCGGTTCCCCTCCCCCCAATATTTCAATTCCTGCTGGAATTTAATTCAAAAGAATGTTGTTGAAGGACGTTTAGTAAAATCTTGAAGAATAAGATTTACACTATTGAATAATAATAAGCTCAATACTTGTAGCATAATTCCATTTTATAATTTTAGAACACAACGAATAATGGTTCCATTTAAAGATCAAGTATGTTTCAACGGCACTGGAAGATTTATGAAAGTGTTTTCGGTTTTTTGTCATGGTTATCCTGTGGTCTTTGAAGATGGCACTATTCAGCATAAAATTTGAATCATAAGATCTTTGGTATTGAATAGGAATCAGTTTTCCACACAAAGGGAACTCAAAACCCTTGATGAATAGGAATCAGTCATGAAACTAGTTTATGGATCACAAACTGGAACTGCAAAAGAATTTTCTGAAGCACTTAGCAGGCTATTATCTAGGTTTGTTTTAATTACTTTGGATACATATTCTTCAAAAATATATAGTCTAGGCTTCTGTTTGGAGGTTGGAAGGAATTATTTTGATCCTAACAAGGTAAAAAATTAACAGGTGAATTGACTAGTATTTTTGGAAAGAACATAAAAAGGGGTAAATTTTTCACAGTTCATATTATTGACTTACAAATAAAGTAAACATACCACTCAATGTCTTTTTTTATGCTCTTTCCAAATATAATAATCATTACCCATAGATGGGTAAGAAACTTACCCATAAATTTTACCCCACCCCTATTTATACCAATTCAGGGTATATATTTGCATGGTAGGGGGGGGGGGGTAGCGTTTAAACTTGCCTCTCATTCACATCAGAAATAAAATTTACCCCCACCCCCTAAATGTGCAAGAATATACCCTGAATTGTCACATATAGGTTTAGGGGTAAAATTCATTTTCATCAAAATTGATTATTATATTTGGAAAGAGCATAAAAAAGGCATCAAGTGGTATGTTTATTTAATTTGTAAGTCAGTAATATGAACTGCAAAAATACAAAAAATGGCCAACTAGTGTGTCACATTGTCTCTAGCTTATGTCAGTTATGGAATGCACAAAATTGCCTTGGCTAATCTAAATATTTATAGTCACTTAGCCTTGTAATCCTTATATTTAGAAACAGTAAAAGATGTAAGTCTAGAATTAGAGCTATTCAGAAGGAAACATGTTAAGAAAACAACTGTTACTTCCTAGCATGCAGAGGAATTATAGTTAACATATTTTTACTCCCAGATCCCACCCCCTTAATGCCCAAGTTGTACATTTCCCATGATTTTGCTGTCTTTCATTCTTGTTTTAACCCATGTACCCATAAATTAAACCAATACTGATGAAATTCAGAAACAGGAAACACATTGGCTATGAAATATATAGTTTTGGCTATATATTTGCTCATTAAGAGAGGGGCTAGGGGTAAGGTATAGTTAAAGCACTTTCAAAATGTGTTAACAACAATATTTATGGCATAGCCTATAATGAAGTAAGAATTGTTTTCATAACATGTTTCCTTCTAAATAGCCTCAATTGTACCATTCTTACTTCATAATATACAGAAAAACTATGATTACCATTGGAAAATATGTTTCAAAAATATTCTTGTTGACAAGTTAGGTGATGCTCAAACAAGTCAGTTTAGAGTAGTGGCTTATTTATTGCAGCTCTTGAGCCACATTCAGCTCTTTGGCATTTAAGTATAGCTTTGTGCATAAATATCCACAAGTAGGTGCACAGGCCATGACAAGAGTATTAGTCAGTTGTCAACTATGGGAGATACTCTTGTTTTGACAAGTCTGTCTAGTGTTGGTCAGCTTCAGTACTTCTGCTGTATCTAATTGTTTTTGGATCTCTGAAATTTTTAGATTTTCCCTGAACAAAAATTTTGGCCCCCAAATCCTTAAAATTCTTCAAACAAACTTGTACCTCCTGATTACTTCTCCAAATCAGATTTTATTCTTCTTTGGAACTGACCTTCTGCAAGTACCTTTGAAACTCTTTCTTTGTTTATATTTTTGAATATATTAATCCCTTTATTCATCCAGCCCCCTAAGCTAAGGCTGCTTTGTCAGAACAAACTAAATGATCTAGATATTCAAAAGCTTGGAGGGCTAACATACATAAAAAATATTCATTTTTACTTTTAGACTTTGGTCTGTTGAGAGTTTGTGCTTATGTAGTCTCTCTCCCAGCTATTGATGGGTTCTTCCAATGTAAAATTTTCCACATTACTCCAGATGTTCTACTACCAAGAATAGGATTAGTTTATTCTTCCCTGGAATGGAAAAAAACCTTCAACCATGAGTTTATTTTTGAAGAAAACAGAAAGACTATTTTCCAGGTATGACAAAAATTTAATAATACTAGATAAAAATTATTTTTTTTCATTCCAAGTGAGGGCAAATTAACAGCTGGGACTATTGAAAATTAATTTTGTAGTAAATTTTGTATTTAATTTTTGTGAATACATTTAACTAGCATATTTAGTGAATTAATGTCTACACAATCATAACCAAATTGGGAAAATAGAGGCAAATGACTGAATTTATGGGAATTAATGAGTTTTAATGCATTAGCATTTATATGCTGCATATTATACTCATCACTCATTAAAATTATTCATATTTTAATAATCATTATAATGCATATTAAGGAATTAGTTAATAAACCAATCCAGGTTTGCTGTTAATTTGTATTAAATTTGAAGTATATATGTATTAAATTAAAATTTCCACCAGGAACATACTCTATGTTTATGTAATATCATTCCTAGTTTATCACTGAGTCTAGATATATAGAGTGACATTGTAAAATTTTTATTTTTCTTTGTGAAGTTTACCAAAGAATAGGGGATAGCCCTATCATTTCTCTTGCCCTTTTAAATTTTTCTTCTATAATTTGGTCAAAAAGTGTAATGGCATAGGCCTAACCATTGCAGAACAAAATATCTTTCTTGTCTCAGAGACTACATGAACATTTAAAATTTTTAACTTTGCTAAGAGATGGCTATGCCTTTTTTCACAGAAGAGGAGTGGTCTGTCCAGAATTGCAAATAATGATCATTGTGAGTAAGTTTCCTGTATATAGAAAATTTGAGGTTTTAAATACCTTTTAGAATTAGGACACCCAAGAATAGGAAGCTTGCCTGTATCTTCAGCCTCCAGCATAAACTGTAACTTGGAACCAAAAATGCACCAAAAACTCATTCAAAGGATCATGCCCATGATCCCAAATAGACAAAACATCATCAAGAAAATGGGCTCAAGAAAGAATGCTTCAGTGGAAAATTATCTGAAGCAGAATTTTTGATAAAATCCTTATAGAAACTTGCCAAATAGTGACATAAAACCATTCCTATTGATAAACTAATAATTTGAAACAAAAATCTGTCTCTGAACCTAAAATGTAAGGAAACTTTATTGTATTTTGCAACAAGAGTCATGATAGTGTCAATTTCTAGAGGATTATAATCAGACAAACCAAATTTTTCCACTGATTTTCTTTTTCTGCTGATTTTAATTTGAATCAGAATAAATTCAACTGAACACTCTTAAAATAAATTGGACATCTAAATGACTGGTCCTGTTAAATTAATTTTTAAAGCTTACAATTTTAAATAAAAACAAATTTAGAAGCAAAAATTCAAAAAAGGAAGTGACTAAATATACCTGTATAGAGATTGAGAATGAAACGGGCCATTACATACTCTGGGTTGTGAAATATTTGCCTAATTGTAACAGCATTCTTCTCAGAAAGTGGCTTCACGTCAAAAAATATATCACGCCCAACAAAAGCACCCTGTAAAACATGAATTGCTTAATAACCAAACAGCAATACAAAACAAACGAAGAAGATTGATTTCGCATGACTGTTTTTATGAGAATTTGCTTTGGTATAGCTGTCAGACAGGCAGTACCTGCGAAACAACCAGCGAGGTCTTTTCCCCTTATGGAGTTACATTTTTACAATACTTATGGAGTTCACATTTTTCATGCTGTATCAAAACTTGCTAAGATAGTAGGCCCGTTTTTTAGCACTAAGATCTTACGTCTTTCAGCAAAGATTATCGTTTTTTAACTCATCTTTGTTCTAAGATCTTACAGCTCACTGATATTAGCAAACAGTATGAAGACCGCCACTGTTTCGCCATATAGAACAATGATGAGAGAACTTTGATGATATACTCATCATTGTTCTCAGACCGCTGATCAGAGCAGAATGATGTAAGACGTTTGCACAAAAACGACCAAAGATGTAAGATCTTTGTTCAAAGATTTCACTTTCAAGTGTTTTCTGACAAAAGATGTAAGATCTTAGCACATTGATGAGTGAAAAAACAGGCCTAGTATTTCTAGTTACATGTTGATTTTTCAACTTTTCAACAAGGTGGATTGAGTTTTGCATTATGATTTCTGTCAAAGGGGTAAAAGGGGTTGAAGAATCATGGCTTTTTAGAGCTTTTGCATTTTAGAAGCTGGGGAATTAGATATCTATGGATTTTGAATTTTTAGGTTATGGATTTTGGATTTTTGGAATCTTATGGATTTTTGGGGGGCCTTAAACTTAATAGAAAAATAACCTTTGGGGTAAGCTTTTCTTTACGCTTGAGGGATTATTAGTCTATCAAATTTTGAATCTTCCAGTTCCTTGTCTAGTCAATTGTCCAGATCCGTGTCAATTATTTTTAAATAATTGAATGTTTGATATTATTTTTAACAAAGAATTTTTTTTTGTTTAGAAATCAGAAAAACATCTTCAAGTTAAATAAAACTCTTGGCTTAAAAATAAACAGAAAATGAAAGGTTGAAACAACAAAAAATTAGCCTTTTGTTAGATTATAACAATTTTCAGACCCCCTCCCCCATCCTCTTGATTAGCATATATAAAGTGTTTTGATAGCATAGCATATTCAGTTTGATGACAAATAGAAATTGTATTACATTTGGGACTATGATGTCGATTTGTCATAGGCAGCACAATAGCACTGCCTAAGCAAAGAGCATTGTGGGCACAATTTTTTTTTCTTTTTTTTTTAGGCCAGGGCCCTTCGTGTTGAAGGAGTTGTTGTAGAAACTTCGAAAAGGGCTCATTTGATTGGAAATTGAAAGGGTCAGTGCCCTTGTTAATAGTCAAAAGTGATTGAAGGGCAACTAATCCCCCCATCCACACCAACCATTTTCCCAAACACATTTAATGAAAATAGCCATTTGTTCAACGTAGTTGAAAAGTCTGGAAATTATGTCTTTGAGGATGACAACCCTCCCCACAGCCCTCAGGGCCAGGGTTGTAAGTTATGCCCTGGGGGCATTTAAGGTTTCTGTAGAAAGGTTGTTCAAACTTCTGAGGGGGCTCATTGGGTTGCTAATCAGAAGTTTTAGTGCCTTTTTGACATTCAGAGTGATTGGAGGGTGGATACCCCCCCCCCCCCACACACACACCTTGTATTTTCCCAAAATGCATCTGATAGAAATTTTGACATGATGGTTTAATGTTGTAGAAATTTCGAAAAAAGCTAATTCGATTGGAAATTGAAAGGACTAGTGCCCTTTTTAATAGTCAAAAGTGATTAGAGGGCAACTAACCCCTCTCCCATGCCCACTATTTCCCCAAACAGATCCAATCAAAATTTTGAGATAGCCGTTTGTTCAACAGAATTGAAAGGTCCAGAAATCATGTCTTTGAAGATGGCAACCCCCCACACCTCTCAGGGTAAGGGTTAGAAGTTATCCCCTGGGAGCATATAAGGTAGACATAGAAACGATGACCATAAAACTCCGGAATGGGCTCATTTGAGTGGAAATGGGATGTTCTAGTGCCCTTTTTAGACTCAAGAGTGATCAGAGGGTGGATACCCCCCCCCCCTCCCACCTTGTATTTTCCTGAAATGCATCTGATAGAAATTTTGAGATTGCAATCTTTTGTCGTAGAAACTCGAAAATAGCTTATTTGATAGAAAGCTGCAGGGACCAGTGTCCTTTTTATTGGTAGAAAATTATCGAAGGACAACTAACCCCGCTCCCTCGCTCATCATTCCCTGAAACACATCCAATCAAAATTTTGAGATAGCCATTTTGTTCAACCTAATTAATAGGACCAGAAAATATGTCTTTGACGACGACCCTCCCTCCCCCCACAGCATATAAGGTATATATAGAAAGGGTGACGGTATAAACTTCGGTGGGGCTCATTGGATTGTTAATCAGAAGTTCTAGTGTCCTTTTTTAGATTCAGAGTGATTGGAGGATGGATACCCCCCGCCCCACACCTCATATTTTCCCAAAATGCATTATAGAAATTTGGAGATGACCGTTTGTTGTCTTAAAAACTTCGAAAAGAGCTCATTCGATAGAAAATTGAAAGGGCTACTGCCCTTTTTAATAGACAAAAGCGATTTAAGGGCAACCAACCCCCCTCCCACGCCTTCTATCTTCCAAATCCCATCTAATCCAAATTTTTCGATAGCCATTTTGTTCAACGTAATTGAAACGTCCGAAAACTATGTCTTTGAGGATGACATCCCCCCTCAGGACCCTTGGGGCAAGGGTTGTAATTTATGCCCTGGGGGCATATAAGGTATATATAGAAAGGGTGATCGTGCAAACTTCGGAGGGGGCTCATTGGATTGGTAATTAGAGGTTTCAGTGCCTTTTCTAAGATTCAAAGTGATCAGCGGGTGGATACTCCCCACATACCTTGTATTTTGCCATAATACATTGGATAGAAATTTTGAGATGTTGTCGATGAATCTTCGAAAACAGTTCATTCGATTGGAAACTGAAAGAGCCAGTACCCTCTTGAATAGTCAAAAGTGATGGGAGGGCAACTAACCCCCCTCCCACGCCCACCATTTCTCCAAAAACGTCCAATAAATTCATTTAGATAGCCATTTTGTTCAACATAATTGAAAGGTCTGGAAATTATGTTTTTGAGGATGACCCCCACATCCCTCAGGGCAAGGGTTATAAGTTAAGCCCTGGGGGCATATAAGGTATATATAGAAAGGGTGATTGTATAAACTTTGGAGGGGGCTCGTTGGATTGCCATTTGAGATGGCCATTTGTTGTCATAGACAACTTTGAAACAGGCTCATTCGATTGAAAATTGAAAGGGCTAGTGCCCTTTTTATTAGTCAAAAGTAATTGGAGAGCAACAAGCCCCCCACGCCCATCATTTCCCAAAAGACATTTGATCAAAAGTTGGAGATAGGCATTTTCTTCAGTGTAGTTGAAAGTTCTGGAAATTATGTCTTTGACAAACCCCATACCTTGTCAAGACCAGAACGTAATTTGCACTTTACTGAAAAAATGGCTGTGGATTGTCAGTTTTGTACACATATAACTGATGTATATTCCTTAAAGTTTTAATAATTTATTAAAGTTTAAAAAGTTAAAACATTTTAAACGTATTCTGTTTATTTAAATTATACAATAAATAACCAAGTCACACTCAAAACGAGCAACAATTAACATGAGTAGAGCTGAAAACCCCCATGCCTTTTCAAGACCAGGACATAATTTGCACTTTAATGAAAACAAAATACATTTATAATGTTTTCACTTTATTTTTACTTGTTTAAAATGTTTTTAATAGATATATGAAGGGGGAAGTCCTCCCTCTTGCAGTCCAATTACAGCACGAGTGTCTGGTGTCCTTTTAAGATTAACAAGATATTGGAGGGCAAGAAACCCTTCTCTCAAGCCCATTAATTTTCCAAACGCATCCAGTCAAAATTTTGAGGCAACAAATTTTGTTCAGCATAGTAGAACAGTCCAGTAATTATGTCTTTAGGGATATTAGGCATTTCAACCCCCCACAATCATGCAGTTGACTCATTACGCTTTAAAAATAAATGTTGCTTTAAAATAAATCAAAAGGCATTGTGTTAAATGATTGCTAATAAGACACCTCAATAATAAATCAAAACCGACTGGGGGTATTAAGTTGAGACTCTTGGGATACTACTGTTACTACTGCTGCTCTTACAATTTAAATGAATAAAAAGAGTGTGTGCATCCAGATTGTCAAAGAGCATAGATGCAATCTTTTGGAAATGATATTAACTTTTATTTGTCAGGTCAACTTCAGAAGCTTCAAAATTAAATTAAAAAAATGCTGTTTGTGTCAGGATTAAAGTTGTTGAAAAATTTCCTCCAACATACAAATAGCAACCAACATTAAGGATTCTTGTTGAAGAAAACTGAAAAGATATACAATATTATTTTTTCCATGAAAAAGACCGCGTCAATAAAAAACAAACAGAAATTAATTTAATAATTTTTTCCACAAGACAAGTTTTGCAAAGAAAAGTAAAGAGCTTCATTAAGCCGAGAATGAACAAAAATAAAGTTAAATAATCTTCCAAGCGTAAAACTACTGCAAATTGCTATCAATAAATAAATTAAACTAAAACAAATATAAATTAAAACAAATAGCCAAGTCAAACTCAAAACGAGCAAAAATTAACATGAGTAGGGCTGATAACCCAAATGCCTTCACAAGACCAGAGCACAATTTGCACTTAAAAGAGCCAGTACCATTTCTAACAGTCAAAAGTAATTGCAGGGCAACTAACCTCCCTCCCACGCCCACCATTTCCTCAAACACATCCAATAAAAATTCTGAAATAGCCATTTTGTTAAACGTAAATGAAAACTCCGGAAATTATGTCTTTGAGGATGACAACTCCCCCACAGCCCTCGGGGCAAGGGTTGTAAGTTATGCCCTGGGGACATTTAAGTCTTATATAGAAAAGGTGATCGTATAAACTTCGGAGGGGGGTCATTAAATTGCTAATCAGAAGTTTTAGTACCCTTTTTGAGATTCAGTGTGATCAGAGGGTTGATACCTTCTCCCCTCACACACACACACCTCGTATTTTCCCAAAATGCATCTGATTGAAATTTCGAGATCAATTTTGAATTTTATTGAAAACAAAATACGTTTGAAATGTTTTCACTTTTCTTATTTTCATAAATGAAAAATTATCAGAACCTTGACAAACAAGTATTAGTATATATCTATTTAACTGACAATCCCCGGTCATTTGTTTTTTTTTTTTCAGTAAAGCGCAAATGGTGTTCTGATCTTGATAGGGCATAGGGGTTATCAGCCCTACTCATGTTGATTTTTGCTCGTTTTGAGTGTGACTTGGCTGTTTACTGTAATTTCTGTTTGTTTTTAGTTTCATCTATTTATTGATAGTAATTTGTGGTGGTTTTACACTTGGAAGATTAGATAGATAGATAGATCGTGTATTTCAAAAGCCCAAGGGCCATATACACACAAAAATTTATGAAAAATAAAGAAATCACTACAGAACAAATTACGAAACACACATTAAGAAGATGGATAGTAAAACACACCTCATGGTGTTTTATAGAGAAAATTAAGTTCAAATCCATATAATTAATAATAATTAATAGTAAAAACTTTTCCTTCTTTCTAATTCATTCACTATGTACGCACCAATACGAAATATTGTGGTTGGATTACTACTTTGTAAAATTTTAGGAAGCAGCAAAACCATCCCATATAAGTAATTTTTCCTTATATCAGAGAGCACCGGGCACTTTCGGAGAAAATGGTCCAAATCTTCGTCCTCATCCCTACAAAGAGGACACAAATACCGACCATCAGGATGTACTATCCCCCTGTCGAACACCATTTGCCTGCTCTGAATTGGAAGGCAATTCGCCCTAAGCTGAATCCATCGACATAAAATCATAGCCGGTAAATTGAATTTAAAATAAATTTCCTCTCCAAAACTAGGTTTAACCTGATTATAATGATTCAATGTTGCAGAATTTACAACCAGCCCTTGCCAATACTGATTTTCTTGACCCTCTAAGATAATTCGTACCTGGCTTACTAAATTTGTTGGTAGATCACGGGAACCAAGACCGTCATTCCATAAGTAAGGCATTTCCACTCTTTCTAGTAATGACCTAATTTGGGATGGCCACAACTTTTTCGAACCATAACTCAACATCTGATAATAAGCAGCTCTTACTATTCTATCTTCATTACACCTAATGAGCTTCAACCAAAATCTAAGCATCAAAATAGACCTACATAGTTTTAACAAAAACAGGCCCATATCACCTTTCAGAATCTGTGAATGAGTTGTCTGATGTAATCCAAACAGTCTTTTATAATACTGGAGCTGGAGGGACTCCAACTTCTGTGCCGCTTCACCGCCCCAAATCTCTGCTCTATATTCTGTAAAATTTTTGTATTAAATATTCTTTTATGCATTTTTAGGTTTCTAATTCCCACTATCGTCAGATTTCTATAAATTGCAGACATGGTCAGTTTACCTCTATTGATTATTTTATCAGCATTACTCTTTAAACTTCCATTTTCCGGTAAAAAAATACAAAATATTTTATTATTTTGCTCACATTAAGTTCCTTATTATTAGTTTTAAATCTATAATTATCTTCGCTACTTGTTTTCCTTTTTTTAAAAATAACAACTTCACTCTTTTCAACATTCAGCCTTAATTTTTTCATCTGCAAATATTCTTCTATAAGACTTTATTTTTGCTCATTCTTGGCTTAACAGAGCTCTTTACTTTTCTTTGAAAAACTTATCTTGTGGAAAAAGTTTTAAATTAATCATAGGCAGCACAATCGCGCTGCCTAAGTAAAGAACGATGTTGGCACAATGTATTATTTATTATTTTTATTTTTTTTTGTCCATACCAGGGCACTTCGTATCGAAGGAGTTGTCGTAGAAACTTCGAAAAGTGCTCATTCGATTGGAAATCGAAGGGGATAGGGCCCTTTTTAATAGCCGAAAGTCATAAGAAGACATCTAACACTCTTCCCATGCCCTCCGGGTACCCAAACACATCCAATCAAAATTTTGAGGCAGCCATTTTGTTCAGCGTAATTGATTTCCTTATAGGAATTATGTTTTTGAGGAGGACATTCCCCCACAGCCCTCAGGGCAAGGGTTGTATGTTATCAGGGCAAGGGTATATATAAGATTCTTATAGAAAGCGTTGTCGTAGAAACTTCAAAAAAGGCTCATTCGATTGGAAATTCAAAGGCCTAGTGCCCTTTGTAATAGTCGAAAGTAATTGGAGGGCAGCTAACCCCCCTCTCACGCCCACCTTTTCCCCAAACACATCCAATCAAAATTTTGAGATAGCCATTTTTTTCACGTAGTTCAAAATTCTGGAAACTAGGTCTTTGAGGATGAGACCCCCCCCCCCCCCCCAAATCCCTCAGGGCGAATATAATTTGCAAAAAAGAACAAAATATAGGCCTAATATAATTTGTGCTTTACTGAAAAAAAATTCTTTTAAATGTTTTCACTTTTATAACTTTAAGAAATCAAAAGTTACTTAAGATTTTAAGGAATAAATATCAGCATACGTATGCTAAACTGAAAATGCACATTTTTTTTTTCAGTCAATTTATTTGATTTTTTTTCTGTAAAGTACAAATTATATTCTGACTTTTAGAAAGCAGAGGGTTTAGAACCCTACCCAGATTAATTTCTGCTCGTTTTGAGTTTGACTTATTTTAATCTCTGTTTATTTTGAGTTTCATTTATTTATTGATAATGATTTGTGGTAGTTGTATGCTTAGTAGATTATTTGATTCTATTTCTGTTAATTTTTGGTTTAATGTAGTTCTTTACTTTTTTTGAAAAACTTATTTTGTGCAAAAAGTCTTTTTTAATTAATTATCAGGATGAAGCCACATTTGACACTACCCCATCAATAATGTGCATGACACTGAAATTAAATTTATAGTTTTATGTGAATATTAAATATAATTAATAGTGAAGTTTATCTTTTAACAACAGTAATAGGTCTACATATCATTTTTAAGCACTCATCCCCAAAATTTGGTGCATTATTGAACAAATTGTATATTAACTGAAAAAAGAAAATAATATATAATTATTATCCTAAGCTTTTATTTTAATATACTGTACTTATTTGCAGAATCAATGTGAAACTTTCTCCTGTCTCACTGGCAAGTTTTCAAATAATAGATCTAGGATTGTAAAGTTAAATTGTGCTCGTTAGCTCCACAGCTGGCCAAGCAGAGAAGCCAATTTTAAACAATATTTTTTCTAATCAAAGTGACTTTACCATTTTTTTTTTAGTGTAGTTGTAGCCTATAATACTTTGTTGGTAATCTTTGACTATATGAGCCCTGTTTTTCTAGCCAAAATTAAAATCCATTGACTCCATGAGGTTTTTAAGGTATTATTACAAAATTTTTATTTATAGCATTAATGTCAAGGTCCCTCCTGTATCACTGGCAAATTTTCCAATAAAAGATCTGGTATCTGAAGATGTCATTGTGTTCATTTGCTCAACAACTGGCCAGGCAGAAGAGCCAGATAATATGAAGAAATTTTGGAAATTTCTTTTAAGAAGAAATCTGCCGTCAAGCTTTCTATCACGTTTAAAGGTTAGCTTCTCTCAAACAAGTCGTTTCTTCTTTCTTATTCAGTAATATTTTTTTCAGGTGAAACTAATGACAGAAATTAAAACTTCAAAATGAAAAGATATTTTCCTAAATATGATAGGGGCTGCTACTCTCTCAATGTCCCGTTCTGATATGCTAAATTTTGACTTTTCCTTCCTCAATGCTTCAGTTTCAGATATTTATTACTTCACCCCCTCCCTCCCCCCAAAAAATGGAACACAGCCGCATTATATAAAAACTCTAGAGCAACACAGAAGACAAAAAAATCGTGTGGGTTGGCGTATCTCCTAACCACCTTTTAACATAAGAATTATTTAATAAATAGTAGCACAAAAACTAATTTTTTCACAAAAAAACGAAAAAATGTCATTAATGTTCAAAAAAAGCAAACTCATGAACAAATTCTCTAACCAGTGAGGAATGTTAATAAAATATTTACATTTCTTTTTGCTGTGCTTTGGGTAATGATGAGACTTATTTATTCATATTTCCTGTAAAGATCGTTTTTTGAATGTCTTGAGAAGTAATCAGTAAATAAAACTATCACAATTGTCAACTAATTATATTTTGCATTTGGTAAATAAAAAAGTGATATTTGACATCTGTGGAAAATTAGAACGAAAGAAAAGAAAGACTGCTCTATCAATTGATCAGAACTGTTTTCTCCTATTATATATGGTTTCTACAATGTTTAGAAGTTTTTCATTTTTTCAAAATGCATTGCCCTCTTTTCTTGCTTTCAAAAATTGTGGGAAAGTGCAGCTTTTGATGCCAATATTTTTTGCTGTTGTATCAATACCTTAGCAATGCTTCCTTTTATAAACAATTAGGCCTACTCGTTAATTAAAAAAAATCAAACAATTTTTTCATTTTACTTTAGAATTAAATTAATTGACTTAACTAGACTTAAAGCTCTTGCTCGGCAGCGTCGCCAGTGTAGAGGGAACCAGACGTCCGTGCCGTTAGTCGTCTCCATTTGTTTCTTCTAAAATAATGGTAAAAAAATGAAAGTAAGTATCACCATCAAAACCTGTGATGGAAATAAAATATACTGTTATGAGGAGGACCTCTCCCTCAACCCCCTCCCCTTTTTACACCAAAGTTTCACTAGTACTTTCCTGAAAGAATTTGTGAGTGTAACAAAATAGCCTGTTGGTAGTTGCAAGATTTTATTTCCTGTTTACCATTCAAAGCGTTTATATTGAAAATTGTATTGTTTAAGTAAAAAGACGGCAATAAGCCATTTCATTCTAGAGGTATTACGATTTTTTAACCCCATTCCTGTTGCCCTTGTGTTGTAGCATTCGTTCTGTAAGTTTCTGGCAGGAAAAGTCAAACCTTAATATAACAAGTTCGGGAAAACCCTTTAGGTATACAGGATAATTTCTGCTAGTTGTTAAGTTTAGATCCTGCCCTTTACTTTCATAAGAAAAAAAAACAGTTTTTAATTATTTAGTTTTTTTATAGTTTTTATCATTATATCCAAAGTTACCCTAAATAGGAAGAGAGGGGCTATTGCTCCCTTGACCCTCGCTTATCAGGCTAACGTTTCACTTTTGCGTAAGAATGCTTTGACAAAAAGGGCTCATTTAAGTGTATTTGCTCTTCAAACAAAGTAGATTTTTTTCTAAATTAGAGGAAACCTGGCGTTTAACTTTCTGGCAAAATGTTTTGACTTATTTAAAAACTAAAATTTCCATTAAAAACTATGGTTTCTGCAATAAGAGAATAACCTTCCCTTCTGTACACCAGCACTTTACCCTTCTTCGCACATTCATCCACATGTATATCATTTAACCTCCAACCCATTTCCAAATGAAGGGAGTCAGAAGCTATACCTATATTCACCAAACTACCTGAAGCACCTCTCATTGAAAGTTAGAAAATATGGGCCTTAAAATTTTTTTAGGCCTCCCCTCCCCATATAAAAACTTACTGGCGTCCATCCTTATAGCTAAGTTTAGCCCCAAGAAGTGCACATGGCTCTTTGTCATGATAAATACGACTCTTTGTTGTGGTAAATGCTCTTGCCGAATTCTCGAGAATAATTTATTTGTGATCATCTATGTTTTGTAAATTGTCGTCTTCAACCGGGTATATTTTGTTTAAATACTAATTTAGTTAGTATTTGCGTATACGAATTGCAAAGCGATACTTCATCGATATTTGTATATATGATGTTTCATCAGTTTATTCTGATTAATTAAAAAAAAAAAATTCCACAAAGTAAGTTTTTCAAAGAAAAGTAAAGAACTCCATTAAACAAAAAATGAGCAAAAATAAAATAAAAAAATCTACCAAGCGTGAAACTACCACAAATCAGCATCGATAAATGAATGAAACCCAAAACGAACAGAAATTACAATAAATAACCGAGTCAAACTCAAAACGAGCTGAAATTGATATAATTTGGGCTCAAAACCCCTATGCCTTCCTAAGGCCAGAACATAATTTGCACTTTAATGAAAAAAATATAAATGTTTTTACTTTTATAAATCAAATAATATTAAGATTTTGATTACTAAATATCAGTAAATGTATATTAAACTGACAATGCACATTCATTTGTATTTTTTTCAGTAAAGTGCAAATTATGTTCTGGCCTTGGGAAGACATAGGGGTTTTGAAATGAAGTTTCTATTCGAGATAGCCATTTAGTTCAGCATAGTTGAATGGTCCAATAACTATGCCTCTGGGGATGACATGAGTCCTCACCGGCCCTGAGGAAAGGGCTGTAAGTTTTGAAATTTGCCCATTGTTTACATATGGTATCTGTTATTGGGTAAATGTACGGACATTTTTCAGGGGGGGAGGGGTATTTTGTATTGGTAGAATTTTATGGGGAGAGGTTAATTTTCAAGGGTAAATTTTAATCGGAGGAATTTGCCAGAACTCGTATAGGGAATTCTTCTTATTTGTCTTACTTTCTCTTTGGTGACTCAATTTAAGGTGTGGAGAAAATGTTCTGGGTGAATTGTCTGGGTAAAATTTTAGGGGGGAGGGATTTGTTTGGGGGATTTTTCTGTGAGAGAGCGGGATTTTCTGTGGGAAAAAATTTTCTCGGAGGAATTTTCCGCGAGAGGAACTTTTCATTGTGGATATAACATTTTCCAGGCCAAATTTTTCCTGAAGGGGGGGGGGATTTCTGGCATGATTTAAAAAATGATCAGAAATTAAATAAAAATTTTCTGGGGGAATTTTCAGCGAGTAGGGAATTGTCCGGGGGATTTTACGTGTAAAGAATTTTCTATGCGGTAATATACCGTGGGATTAATTTTTTTATGAAGGGAGGAATTTTTCAAAGAGGGTGAATTCGCCGGTAATATTTAAAAAACGGTCAGAAGCTAAATGTAATTTTTTTTCTACTGGAAGAAGGGAACAACATTAAAGCTTAAATCGGACAGAAATTATTTTGTTGTATGAGGGGGGCTGCATCCTCCTCAATCTTTCGCTCTTTACGTTACAGTTTGACTTCTTGTCCAAATTCTTTGGAACGACTCATGAAACACAAGGGCTGTTTAATTGAAATAAAAAGGTGGCTGCCTCCTCCCCAATTCCTCATTTGTTACGCTTAAGTTTTTAGTACTTAAAAACAGCTTTTTATTCCAGTTAAACGGCCCTTGTGTTTCAAGTGCCATTCTTAAAGAACTGGAAAAAAGTCTAACTTTAGTATAAAGTACGAGGGATTGAGGAGGTTGCCTTAGTTTTCCTAATTGAATAAATCCCTCAAGCAGACATAGTACTGAATGTATATTCATGTGTAAAAAAATATTTGTACAAAATAAATCATTTGAGCAAATTTTCAGGACACTAAATTAGTAAGCTGGTGTTGTGTAGGCTGGGGCTTTGTAAGCGGGTTTGTATTCAGGGTAAGTTGCTTCACCGGTGTACTGCACGTCAGCATTGTAACCACTGTAAGCATCAGCGGTGTATGTAACAATCTGGACACGGCCGTCAGGGAGAAGAACTCGGTAGCTGCCCTTTACGTATCCTTTGTCGTCAGCAACTTGTTCATGGGCGTAATCGTTGTAGGTGTAGTCGTCTTTGACGGCCCATGCGAATTGGTATGGGTGATACTCATGGGAGTACTAGAGAAATTTAGAAATTGTTAATCGAACGCACGCTTGATTAAGATATTAATATGCAAGCGTCACTGAAACTGTTGCTTGTTGATATAATAGAGCACATGATTGTAGAAAATGTTTTTATGCAGGATAGAAGTAAAGAAAAAAAAAATTGAAAATGAAATTATTCGGATTCTATTTCAACATGAAATAGAAAGAAAAAGAGGGAGAGAGAGTTCTAGCTCAGAGAGAAGAAGGGATGTATCAGTAATCTGGAAGTCAGTGTCAGTAAATTTATACAAAGCTTTAGAACTAACAGATTTTACACTGATGGTTAAACTACTTCAATTTGCTTCCGAAATGAAAATCAAAATCAAGTTTTAAATTGCACTGATTTTTTTTCGTGTGAATAAAGAAAAGCAAATCTAGCATTTTTCTAATCCGGGTTTGACTCCGACTATTTTAACTTAAAATATTTGTAGCCTAAATTTTTTTTAACACAATTCTAAATTTTTGTTTGCAACTAAATGCAAAGTAGATTACCGGTATACAGGTACTCGGTACACAAGAAAAACACTTTTGGACTGTCAACAATTTTTGAAAAATTATTTTACAACGTAAATTTTGTTTTTAAACGTAATGCCAAAGAGTCATAAAAATGTCATTTCATGACAAAAAATGTCATGTCAAGAAAAACTGTCATCACTTAAAAATGTTTTGCACTTTATACTGGCTTAATATTTCTCTTAAAATAACCAATGAGGTTTTAAAATGCGAAGTTATTGGTCTCTCCAAAAATGATATTTTGATGTCTGTGTAGATTTGTCGCCCAATATTAGTAAAACCGGTTTTAAAAAGGTGGGCCATTTCTCTTAACAACAATTAGGAATGTTAACTCATGCATGACACTCATTTGACAATGAACAATATTCGTATATATATATATATATATATATATATATATATATATATATATATATATATATATATATATATATATATATATATATATATATATATATATATATAAATGAATCGTCAACATGAATTGTGCAGATGACCGAGATTCTAGATGGAGATGTGGATTCTAGAGGGTGGCAACACAAATTTAGGGAGGGAAGAGGAGAGGGGCAAATTCCCTGTCCCCAATTCACGCCCCTGGATTCCCAACGTAAGAAAATACGCTTGAGTTTATCTAAATATTTATGTATTGTATACACAAAGTTCAAAATAGCTACAACACACTTTGGAGTATAGGAAAATAGAAGAAACTCTACAACACAAAGAAACAGAATTTACTTGTAAAAAATGTCGCGATTGAAAAACTTTCCGTTCTTTTTACTGGTTACATATTTGTTACAAAAGGACTAATTACCTAAGGACAGGGTTTAAAAAGGTGGTGTGCCTTTAATCCCCAATAAGATCAGTGTAATTGGCTTGTAAAAAATGTGTCACGAAAATAAACCAATAGAATCAAAGCATACATTTTAACATGGAATTATTGGACAGTAATCTCTCTTTTTCTATTTGTTTGCACCACATATATGATTAGTTAACAGCTTACGTATGGAAAAAGTGGTTGAAGAGCTATTTTGTATAATTAAAGTGAATCAATTAGTTTATCAGTTTTTTCGACAACCAATTGATTTATTTGTTAAATGAATTGCAGATCAATTAATTCTTTACTCATTTATTCTTTTTTGAAACTATTTATCGTGGAAGCATCTTTCGATGGCAACACTGTTTGATCACTCTGGGAGTTAGCCAAGGGCAAATCCAGGATTTTGGTTCAAAGAGGGGGGGGGGGGGAGAAGATCACAAAAAAAACTTTAAAAACGCATAAAAAAATTTGTTTATAGGGATTTTTGTTACTATGAGTCGGACAATTTTTTGGAGGCTGTGCCTGTATCCTCTCAAAAAGAGGACATAGGCATTTTTGATACTATTTTGTAATGGAACGTTTTAATGCCAAGAGTTGATGTCAGAAGCTAGGATATGTCCAGGATTTTTGTTCGGGGGGGGCTGAGCTTATATTTTTTTTTAAGTATCAAAAGTGTGTTTATATGTGTTTTCGGTACGTTTTTACGATTTTTTTTGGAGGCGGGAGGTCAAACCGTTTTACCCCTGTATACGGCTTTGGTCACAAGTAATGAATATCACTAAAGTTCAGTTTTTAGAGAATGGGAGGAGGGTATTCATCATGTTGCCGTGAAAGTATCTCATCTGTTGTTGTGAGTTACTTCATTGGCTACAGGAGTTTACTAGAAACTGGTTTAAGTTCATGATCCCCCTTCCATTTGTGGCGAGGTCTCTGATATCAAGAATACATAACATTGTCGACTTACGCCAGTTGATTTGTATTCCGGCTTGTAAGCCGGCTTGTATTCTGGCTTGTAGTCAGTATTGTATTCTGGCTTGGGGTACTGGGGCGCAGCTGCAGCGACGGCAACAAGAACACAGATGACCAAAAGCTAAAAGAAAGAAAAATTAGTTTCGACTTTTTACTTTTACAATAACTATATATTGAGATATTATTTAATTTTGTAGTAGCTCTTAGCCTTGGTTGCATGACTCAAGACCCTTAAGGGAAGAGGGTATTGTAATGTTTATCTGGGAAGTTTTGATGCTTTGAAAGAGTGCATTTTTGGCGAAAACACCCAGATTGTGTTTTATTTTTGTACTCAGTCATGTGTCTTACCAAATCAGTTCTAAGGTTGAAAAGGAAGGGGGGGGGGGTATCAGGCTAATATTTATTTTTGTTTAGATATATAAATATTGCTATTTCTAAAGACCTGTTACGGCTAAAGAGTAGCGCTGATTTTTATGTGAATGGAAATTTGTGTTTGGTGTATCATAAAACCTAATGGAAAATTACTTTAAAGATAATACTTGAATGATTGGCTGTTATTCAACTGCTTCAAAATCTTTACATTAAAATGCTGGAGTCAAGTAGATTCAGGATTTATCAGCGGAACTTCTTTGGATTTTGTAGTAGATTAAATAAAAAAACAATTTTTTTTTAGCTGAAAGTAAGGAACGATGTTAAAACTTAAAACGAACAGAAATTATTCCGTATATGAAAGGGGCTGTCCCCTCCTCAACGCCTCGCTCTTGACGCTAAAGTTTGACTCTGTCTCACAACTTTATTTTTTAAAAAAATAAAAAACTTTAGCGTAAAGAGCGAGGCGTTGAGGAGGGGACAGCCCCTTTCATATACGGAATAATTTCTGTTCGTTTTAAGTTTTAACGTCATTCCTTACTTTCAGTTAAAAAAACTTTTTTTTTAATTTAATTTTTGAACGTTTTTGAATTAATGCAGGGTTTGATTTTGGCTCACTGTACATAAATAATTAAAACAAAATTTGCATATTAATTTTATATTTATTTGTTAAATGGCTCTCTCGAAACTTGTTCAATTTTATTTAAGAACGCTTTTATTTGTAAAAAATATACGTAACTTGCGAATTAACTTACGTAACGAACTTTTGTATTCGTATTTTTTATTACATATACTAGGCGGTTCACCCCCTAGTCAATACTTCGCCCTATACGCTAAAGTTCGAATTTTGTTCCAATTCTTTAAAAATGACCCCTTAATCACAAAGGCCGTTATTTATAATAAATATCTCCTATTAATGTACTAAAAAATATTTGGCTTAAAGAGCGAGGTATTGACTAGGGGGTGAACCCAATCATATGCGTAATACTTTCTGTTCGTTTCAAGTTTTGATGTTGCTCCTTACTTTCAGTTGAAAAACTGTTTTTTTTTATATTTAGTTTCTGATCTTTTTTTAAAATAATACTGGGAAATCCGGCGCCCCCTTCATAGCAATGTCCCTTCCCCCATGAAAACTTCCTTCATGGAATGATCCTTCCACATAACCCTCGACCCCCCCCGCTACCAGAAAAAATCCCCCCTGAAAATGTCTTTATACTTCCCAATAACCAATAGGCTACTATATGTTAACATTGGGTAAAGTTCATAAATTTCAGCCCTCCCCCCAGGGAATTCGGGGGATTAAGTCGTCCTAAAGGACATAGTTATCATATTTTTGATCATGCTGAACAAAATAGTTATCTCAAAATTTTGATCGGGTGACTTTGGGAAAAAAATGAGCGTGGGAGGGGGCCTAGTTGCCCTCCGTTTTTTGGTCACTTAAAAAGGGGCACTAGAACTTTTAATTTCCGTTCCAATGAGCCCTCCCACGATATTCTAGGACCAATGGGTCGATACGATCACCCCTGGGGAAAATAAAAAAACAAAAAAAAAAAACAAAAAACAAACCTAAATAAAAACAAATAAACAAGCGTCCGTGGTCTTTCTTCTGGCAAAAAAATGCAAATTTCACATTTTTGTAGATAGGAGCTTGAAACCTCTACAGTAAGGTTCTCTGATACGCTGGATATGATGGTGTGATTTTCATTAAGGTTCTATAACTTTTTGGGGGTCTTTCCCCCTTTTTTCGAAAATCAGTCAAATTTCCTCAGGCGCGTAACTTTTGATGGGTAGGACTAAAATTGAAACTTATATATTTGAAATCAGCATTAAAATCTGATTCTTTTGATGTATCTATTGGTATCCAAAACCCATTTTCTAGAGTTTCGGTTGCCATTGAGCCGGGTCGCTCCTTACTTACAGTTCGTTACCATGAACTGTTTGATTTTTGTCATTTTATCGTAAAAATAGTCGGTAAAAATAACCAGCCAGTCTGTAAAATCCTTCACCCCCTCCCCCCCAAGCATTTCGGCTAGTAACGACCCTGGTCTAAGGTTTAAAAATTAAATATTGTGAAAGTATCATATTATCCCAGAGTATCACAAAATTATGCACATTTTTTGTCTTCTATGGGGAGAGGGGTGAAGCCCCCTGTCCCGCCTTCAAGTGTCATTGTTTCCCTTTGTCAGCATCAAAGAGACAAGGTCCAATTCTGTCGAAAGAGTTTTTTTTTGCGATTATAGTTCACTGTCTCTTGAGAGGCAATAAGGTGTAACTGAGAAAAGCTGCCACTCGAGAAAATTTTTTGAGGAATAATCACCATTTGAATTGATAAAATTTTGGGTGAAGGCTTCTTCAGCATGTCTTCACAACCACGGTGTACCCTTTCCGCTTTGGTCTGAAGTTGTGCTTGCTTAGAAAGAAATTAATATCTGCTTTTCGATAGGCAAATATGGTTCTTTGGCGAGGAATTCACTAATATTTAACAAGAAGAAATTTAAAGACAAGATACATACTTTCATTTTTGTTGTTGTTTTAATTCACTCTGCAAAGAGAACTGATACAGACTCATTTGCCGTCCGAAGACTTTATATTAAATCTAAGTTGTTAAATTTGACCACACCCACGTGGGTATAGATCACCTAAATCTTTACATTAAAATGTTGGAGTCAAGTAGATTCAGGATTTATCAGCGGAACTTCTTTGAGTTTTGTAGTAGATTTTTGTCATATCATACGAATTTAAAAAATAGTGTTTTAATAAACGAAGATGACAATAATAATTTCAAAGTTGTGCTTAAACCCTGGAAAACAGAAGATTTGATTGCAATTTTTTGAAGTTTAACCAAGGTGGTACCAACTTTCAGAAATCATTTACACCAGGTGGCGCGTGCCAAGTATGGCGAAAATGTGACAAGCATGGCAAACAGTACTAAGCGTTGTGGGGAATGTACCACACGTGGCGGAACATTGCCACTCCCTGCGGGACTTTGTGGTGTACTTGGTGCTCCAAGATGTACACCAAGTGGAGGAAAGTGGCAGCCCCTCGAATTTGACTTCTGGTCTTAATATTGATTAATCTATTATCAGTGCTTTTGACTTTTATAAATTATTTTTTAAGATCTATTGCTTAAAACAAACTTATTTAATAACATTTTAAAATTAAATTGAATAATTGAATAATTTTAAATAATTGTTACTTATATAACAATATAAGAGACGAAAATAACTGAAACAGGAAAAAAAATTACCTTTAGACTAATCACTGTAGAGATAGATATAGAGAAGTATAGATAGTATAGAATGATAGATAACGCGGTTTCTCTTATGGGCGCCTGCATACATTTTCCCAGGCTTTGCGCAGTCCTGAAAATTTTGTTTAGGACAGTCCAAGGCAGGGCCGTCACGTATGGGGGAAGGGGGATGTGCCCTCCAATGTTTTTGGGCATTCGGGGAAAAAATGAGTCGGTAAAATCGTGGTGCGAAGCTCCGCGATTTTTCCGACGCCGCCAAATTTTTTTATTCGGTTAAATAAAGTAAATTAAGACCACAAAAATACTGACATGTCATCTACAGAAATCTCGAACTTGGTCGGTAAACGCATCCTGGCTCCTGGCTGGTTCCTGGCTCCTGACGTGATTTTATGGACGGTGCCACAATTTTCCATTTGGTTAAATAACAAGGATGAAAATAGTGAGATGGTATATACCAAAATCTCAATCTCGGTTGGTAAATGCAGCGATTTTACCGACTCGTGCAGTGATTCTACGTATCTTATTCAAAACGGACATTATGTTAATTTTTGACAAAAACAGTCGGTAAAAATAACCAGCCAGTCGGTAAAATCCTTTGCTCCTCCCCCCCCCCCAAAAAAAAACATTTCGGCTAGTAACGACCCTGGTCTAAGGTTTAAAATTAAATATTGTGAAAGTATCATATTATCCCAGAGTATCACAAAATTATGCACATTTTTTGTCTTCTATGGGGAGAGGGGTGAAGCCCCCTGTCCCGCCTTCAAGTGTCATTGTTTCCCTTTGTCACTATCAAAGAGACAAGGTCCAATTCTGTCGAAAAAGTTTTTTTTCGTGCATATAGTTCACTGTCTCTTGAGAGGCAATAAGGTGTAACTGAGAAAAGCTGCCCCTCGAGAAAATTTTTTGAGGAATTATCACCATTTGAATTGGTAAAATTTAAATGAAGGCTTCTTCAGCATGTCTTCACATCCACGGTATACCCTTTCCGCTTTGGTCTGAAGTTGCGCTTGCTTAGAAAGAAATTAATATCTGCTTTTCGATAGGCAAATATAGTTCTTTGGCGAGGAATTTACTAATGGTTAACAAGAAGAAATTTAAAGATAAGGTACATACTTTCATTTTGTTGTTGTTGTTTTGATTCACTCTGCAAAGAGAACTGATACTGACTCATTTGCCGTCCGAAGACTTTATATTAAATCAAAATTGTTAAATTTGACCACACCCACGTGGGTATAGATCACCTTATGCCGGATTTTTTTTTTTTTTTTTTTTTTTATATTTAGGTTATTGTTCTGTCCAAATTTATATGCGGTGAAGGTCGTTAATAATGAAACCAAATTAGGTAGGAAATGGGTCTGAGATTTTATTTTGGTTGAATGGTGCGAGGTTATTCACATTTCACTGTGGTTTTACGCAGATGAACTTTGTAATAGATATCATTTTATTGTTCAGGGGTTCACTCGTGGTTGTGAAAAGGCATGTGGGTCGTGTACTTTGTAATAGATATCATTTTATTGTTCAGGGGTTCACTCGTGGTTGTGAAAAGGCATGTGGGTCGTGTACTTTGTAATAGATATCATTTTATTGTTCAGGGGTTCACTCGTGGTTGTGAAAAGGCATGTGGGTCGTGTACTTTGTAATAGATATCATTTTATTGTTCAGGGGTTCACTCGTGGTTGTGAAAAGGCATGTGGGTCGTGTACTTTGTAATAGATATCATTTTATTGTTCAGGGGTTCACTCGTGGTTGTGAAAAGGCATGTGGGTCGTGTACTTTGTAATAGATATCATTTTATTGTTCAGGGGTTCACTCGTGGTTGTGAAAAGGCATGTGGGTCGTAAAGATAAACCGTGAGGCTTCTTAAAATGTTTAATTGGAATAATCTTGTTCCTATGTTTTTAATAATATTCACGTATTTTTTTTTGTATGTTAGAATTTATGCTTGGAAAAAAAATGTGACACTTATGAACAAAAAACCCTTTTCGTATCCCTGCAGAAAATGAAATTTTGCCATTCTAAGTGAACAAAATCATTTTTATGACTAGAAATGACTATTTCCAGGGACGCAAATTGCTATGGGTAGGGAGGAGCTGGGGTTCAGTTACCTCCTCCAGATATTGCGTTGTCTCATTTTGTGTGTAGCCTATATATCTTGTTATCCATACAAGTCTAATAGCCTATCACTCAATTTGGTTTAATTCTGCCCTCTGTTGGATTTTTTTTCTAGTTCATCCTATTTTAGGTTGTTTATTGGAAAATGAGTTTGCCACCTCGAGTTTTTTTGAATTTGATAGATTAGAAGCAACGTTACAGCGTAGCCTATAATAAAGAGCTATAAGGTTTCAGTGTATTATTTTTTTCCCCAGCGGCACTTTATATGGAAGGGGTGGTTGTATAAACATCAGAGGGGGCTCATTTGGTTGGAAATCGAAAGTCTCAGGGCAACCCCCCCCCCCCCACGCCTTTTTTTCCAAATGTATTCGATCAAAATTTTTAGATATCCATTTTATTCAAAATAGTGCAAAGGTAGTAACTTTGACCTTGCGGTCGACAGAATCCCCCACAGCGCTTGGGGAAAGTGCTGTAAGTTATGCACGTTGCCCATTGTTAACTCATAATGTTTTTTATTGGGAAAAGAGGGAATGTTTGATCCTGAATCTTCAAAAAGGTTTGGGGTATTATTGAAGGCTTAGGCTTAAAGGAAATTTTTAGAGGGGTGCTGAACACAATCAAAACACACTATGTGCTTTCTGGTAGTCAAAAGGTAATGTCAGCAGTATCTAAGGAACGCCTGTGGGTATTAAGTTTGAACTTTTGAGGTATGTTGAGGGGATGTTGAAGAGTGATTGGAGGGCATCCAGCTCATTCCCCTCCTTGCCCTTTTTAGGTGCCCCTCTTCTAAACACTGATCGAAATTTTTATTTTATTCAGAGTAGTCAAAAGGCCTAATAGCTATGACTCCAGGGATACCAAGCCCCCCATAGACCCGGGACAAGGATTGTAAATTATGCAATTTACCCATTGTTTGCATGCAGGACTGATCATTAGGAAAAGGAGAATTGTTTGGTTCAGGGTGTATCCGAGTATCAAGGTATCAAGGTGGAACTTTGAAGAATGTTAAGGGATATGTTTAATTAAATCAAAAGGCACTATGTGGATCCAGTTTATCAAAAGCAGATCTGCAATATCTCAAGAACGGTTGAGGATATTAAGTTGAAACTTTTAGGACATGTTGCGGGGTAGATTGAAAAATGGTCGGAGGGCTTCCAGTCCTCTTCCCATGCCCTTCTTAGCCGCCCTCCCTCCAAAAACATTCGATAAAAATTTGAAATACCCATCTTGTCCAAACTGTCTAAGTGAAATTAAGGTGGAATTACTATGCCTATGGGGATGACATAAGCCCCCAAAGCTTTCGAAAATGCTGCTGAACACAATCGAAACACATTATGTGTTTGCTGGTGGTCAAAAGGGCGTATCAGCGAAATCTAAGGAACGACTGAGGGCACTAACTTGAAATTCTCATGGTATGTTAAAGGGTATTTTGAAGAATGGTCGGAGGGCAACCAATCCCCCTCCCCTTTGCCCCTTTTAATGCCCGACCCCCCCCCCCAACGCTGACCAAAATTTTGAAAAGAGATTCTGTTCAAAATACTCAAAAGGTGTAGTAAAAATGCCTCCGTGGATGCAATACCCCCCCCCCCCAGCCCCCACGGCAAGGATTGTAAATTATGCAATTTGCCCTTTTTTACATACAGGATTTATCATTAGAAAAAGGGGGAATGTTTACTTCTGGGTGTGTTCCAATATGCTAGGGGTATTAAGATGGAATTTTGGGGAATTTTGTGGGGCATGATAGACTAAGTCAAAAGATATTAAGTGTATCCAGTCTATAAAAAAAACGTATATCTTAAGAACAGTTGAGGGTATTAAGTTTAAACTTTCAGGGCATGTTGAGGCGGATGTTGAAAAGGATTTGGAGGACAACCAGTCCCCCTGCCATTCCTTTTTCAGCTGCCTTCCCCCCAAAGATATCTGATCAAAATTTTGGAATAGCCATCTTGTTAAAAATAGTCGAAAAGTCAAATAACTATGCCTCCGGGCATAACTTAACCCCCAACAACCCTTGGCAGTCCCCCTCCCATTCCTTTTTCAGCTGCCTTCCCCCCAAAGACATCTGATCAAAATTTTGGAATAGCCATCTTGTTTAATATAGTCGAAAAGTCAAATAACTATGCCTCCGGGCATAACTTAACCCCCAACAACCCTTGGCGCAATTGTTGTAAGTTATATAAGCTGCCCGTTGTTTACATATACGGTTCAAACAAAATCAAAACACGCTACATGCAGGAGGGTTGTCAAAAGGGCGCAGCAGCAATATCTTAGGAACAGTTAAGGGTATTAAGTTGAAAGGCATGTTGTAATTTGTCTATTTTTTACATTTAGGATTTATCATTGGGAGAGGGTGAAATGTTGGATGCTGGGCGTGTCCGCAAAGACTAAGGATATTAAGGTGAAATACAGGAATTTTAAAGTGCATGTTGAGTTAAATCAAAGAACACTGTCTGCTTCCAAGTTACCAAAAAGATGTTTCTGCAACATCTTAGGAACGGGTTAAGGTATGAACCACTACTACTGCAACTGCTACTGAGACAGCGACTGTGCACTTCTCGTGACCGAGACTGCAACTGCCTGTGATTGCGATTACTTTTACTTGTGATTACAGTAAAATTACAAGATTTCTGACTATTTTTCGAAATTTTGAAGGGGATTTTGTGCAAAATCAAAACACACTTTTTGCAAACTGGTTGTCAAAAGGTGGCATCGGCAATATGGGATTTATAATTGCGAAAAGGGGAATATTTGATCGTGTGTGTGTTCGGAAAAGTTAAGGGTGGTAAGGTACTATGTGTAGGCTATCCAGGTTAGGAATCTGCAATTTTTAAGGAAGCGCTAATGGTGTTAACTTGAAACTTTCAGGGCCACTATTACTACTACTACTTTTATTATTTGCATACTAGTTGTCAAAAGGGGGCATCAGCAATATCCAAGGGATGACTTAGTGTGCTAAGCTGAAACTTTCAGGTCATGTTCGGGGGGGGGGGGTTGAAAAGTGATCTAAGGGTAGCAACCCCACTTACTGTATTTAGATGCCCCCTCCCCAACAGTGATCAAGATTTTAAAGAAAAACACATGTTCAAAATAGTCAAAAAGTCTACTAACTATGGCCTCGTGGATATCAAGCCCCCTACTGCCTTCGAGCTAAGGGTTGTAAATTATGCACTTTGCTCATTGTTAATATACGGGATTTGTAATTGCGAAAAGAGGAATGGTTGATCGTGGGTTTGTCCAAAAAGGGGTATTAAGGTGAAACTTTCATGGAATGCTAAAGCCGAACTTTTGATGGTTTTGTTTATTCGCCACAAAATTCTGCGATAACATCTACGGGATGAACACCCTACTGATGTATTTAAATCCAGTCAGTTTCTGTTTTGAACTGAATCTGTGATAACTCCATAGCCCTCTATAAGGGGGGAGGAGGGAGGGACTCCATGTATCAATGTGTGAGGTAAGTATAAGCTAGCCAAACTGGACTTTAATTCAAGAGTTCGGCTTTGGCGTCGCCGAATAACTCACACATTTTTACATTATTAACAAACTTGCATGGAATGCTAAAGCGGATGTTAAATAAGATCGAAAGACACAATATACATCCAGGTTGTCAACAGGGAACGTTTGTAATGTCTCAGGAATAGTGAAGGATTTTAAGTTGAAGTTGAACTGCGATATTGAACTTAATCAATTTACAACTATGTGCATCCTGGCTATCAAAAGGGCGTAGGTGCAGCATATCAGGATGGACTAATGGTATTTATTTGAAACTTTCAGGAATGTTCCTAAATCAAAAGATACTATGTACATCCATCTATATAAAATGGTGTGAACAATAGATGCAATATCTCGCAAGCGGTTAAGGGTGGGAAGTTGAAACTTTACTTGTATGATCTCCGTCCTACCTAATATTCTCCTAATGTTTTTCTGACGCTCAAGCCTAAGGAAATACACGTAAGTATGATAAAAATAGAACACTTTAGAAACAAATTTGGGCTATATATTTGCACATTAGGGGTGGGAGTAAAATATAGCGGGTCAGCATGCCTAATGTGTTAGGTACAATTATTCTGCATATTATGAGGTAACAATTGTTTTCTAACTTCATACTGTCCAATACTTTACCAACCCTCCCCCCACCCCTATTGTGCAACTATATAGCCCAAATTATATATATTTCCATCTATTCTGTCATATGTCTTGTCTCGCGCTAAGCTGAAAGAAACTAACAAAAAAACCGGTTCTGCAATGGGTTAATGAATGGGCAACTAGAGCGGTAGGGCGTAGATCATACAAACGTTGAAACTTTCAGAGAATATAGAGGTGGATTATTCACTCGATTAGAGACAATATATGTTTTATGGTTATATCTACAATATCTCAGGGACGGCTAATGGCATTTCGTTGAAACTTTCAAGGAGCGTTGAGAGGGATGCTGAAACAAATCAAAAGACGCTAATTAGAACTAATAAATTAGAATCGAATATTTTCATTCTTTAGCTGAAGACGTGAAAACTGGCGAAACATTCATTATACCAACTAATAACAACCTTTGGCAATCAAGAAAGAACAGAAACTATCTGTAGAAAGAAGATTAAAAAAAAAAAGTTTTTCAAAGAAAAGTAAAGAGCCATATTAAACTAGATTAGAATCGAATATTTTAATTCTTAAGCTGAAGACGTGTAAACCGGCGAAACATTCATTATATTAACCAATAACAATATTAACAAAAACTGTAAGTAAGGAGCGACCCGGCTCAATAGTAACCGAAACTCTAAAAAACGAAATTTTAATACCAATAGACACATCAAAAGAATCGTATTTTTAGGCTGATTTCAAATATATATATTTTTTCGAAAAAAGGCGGAAACACCCCCTAAAATTTATTGAACCGTAATGAAAATCACACCATCAGATTCAGCGTATCAGAGAACCCTTCAGCAGAGGTTTCAAGCTCCTATCTGCAAAAATGTGGACTTTGTATTTTTTGCCAGAAGAAAGATCACGGATGCTTGTTTATTTGTTTCTTTTTTTCCAGGGGTGATCGTATCGACCCAGTGGTCCTAGAATATCGTGGGAGGGTTCATTTGAACGTAAATCAAAAGTTCTAGCGTCCATTTTAAGTGACCAAAAAAAGTAGTGCAACTAGGTCCCCTCCCACGCTCATTTTTTCCCATAGTTACGCTATCAAAATTTTGAGATAGCCATTTTGTTCAGCATAGTCGAAAAATAAAATAACTATGTCTTTGAGGATGACTTAATTTTCCACAGTCCCCGGGGGAAGGGCTGCAAGTTATGAACTTTTCCCAATGTTTACATATAGTATTGGTTATTGGAAAGTATACATACGTTTTCAGGGGGAATTTTTTCCGGTAGTAGGGGGGGGGGGGCCGGGGGTTACGTGGGAGGATCTTTCCATGGGGGAAGGGACATTGCTATGAAGGGGGCAGCGGATTTCCCAGTTTTTATTTTCCCGTTTTTATTTAAAAAACTATCAGAAATTAAATAAAAAAACAAGTTTTTCAACTTAAAGTAAGGAGCAACATCAAAACTTAAACCGAACAGAAATTATTAAGTATATGATAGGGTTCGCCCCCTAGTCAATACCTCGCTCTTTACGCTAAAGTTTTTTTTCGGTACTTTCATATTCTAACTAACGGCCTTCGTGATTAAGGGGTCATTCCTACAGAATTGGAACAAAATTTGAACTTAAGCGTAAAGGGCGAGGTATTGACTAGGTGGAAAACCCCCTAATATACGTAATAAAAATATACGATTATTAGTTACGTATATTTATTAGTAATAAAAACGTTCGTAAATAAAATTGACAACTTTCGAGAAAGCCATTTAACCAAAAAAGTAAAATTAATATGCAAATTTTGTACGGTGAGCCAAAATCAAAACCTGCATTAATTCAAAAACGTTCATAAATTAAATAAAAAAACAATTTTTTTAACTGAAAGTAAGGAGCGACACTAAAGCTTAAAATGAACAGAAACTATTCCGTATATAAAAGGGGCTGTCCTCTCCTCAACGCCTCGCTATTTACGCTAAAGTTTGACTCTTTCTCACAACTCTATTTTTTAAAACAATAAAAAACTTTATCGTAAAGAGCGAGGCATTTAGGAGGGGACAGCCCCTTTCATATACGGAATCATTTCTGTTCGTTTTAAGTTTTAATGTCGCTCCTTACTTTCAGTTAGAAAAAACTTGTCTTTTTATTTAATTGCAATAAAAAAAGAACAGAAAATATCTTTAAAAAGAAGATTAAAAAAACAGTTAAACAGCCATATTAAACTTAAGACTAGCAGAAATAAAGGCCTGCAATAATCCAAACCAAAAACAACCAGAAATTACAATTAAAGAATGAATAAAACGCAAAACAGTAGTAATCTAAGTTATACTTTGCTCACGCCCCTAGGAATTCCTATGCTATTTGCTCACGCCCCTAGGAATCTCCATGTTATTTGCCGAGACAATGGACTTGCTTGCCTTATGTTCCTTCCATTGTTATTCTATGGGAACCTCTACACGTGATTAAATACGTTATAAAACTATGTGCTATTTGCTTATGTCCTGTTGGTACCATTCCAAACGAGTGGGGATTCCCCGCCTGTTCCTAAACATTGCAAAAAAGATAACAGTATGAACGGGGGATTCCCCGCACAAATTTGTTTCAACTCCAAGTTTTTCAACCAGACTGTTTTTTTGAAAGCATAGTGTGTACATGTGTGTAGGCTTTGTTATTAAAAACTTAGACACTACAATCAGAATTGTTTGATCGACATTTAAAAAGGGGTAATGAGATTTGCGAATTGGAATAAAAAATTTTAACTAGAAATGACTGAAAAGTGTTTTGGGGGAGTTGGGGTGATTGTGTACTGTATAATATACATGTGATGTTTGGACTGTGTTGTCAGTTTAAAATTGGTTAAGGTTCCCTTCGTTCCCCCATTTCTGAGGGCAGGGGAGGGGGGGGGTCAATTTTGGAGGGAAAACCAAACATACTCAGAATCGAAAATAAAGCGTGATCTGCCTCAAGGGGACGGCTCAGAGGCCCTTCGTTCTCCCATTCATGAGGGCAGGTGAGGGGGCAGGGCAATTTTGGAGGGAAAACCAAAAATACTCAGAATCAAAAATAAACGAGATCTGCCTCAAGGGGATGGCTCAGAGGCCCCTCGTTCCCACATTTCTGAGGGCAGGGGAGGGGGGGTCAATTTTGGAGGGGAAACCAAAAATACTCAGAATCGAAAATAAATGGGATCTGCCTCAAGGGCAAGGCTCAGAGGCCCTTCGTTCCCCCATTTCTTAGGGCAGGGGGGGAGGGTCAATTTTGGAGGGAAAATCAAAAATACTCAGAATCGAAAATAAATGGGATCTGCCTCAAGGGGTAGGCTCAGAGGCCCTTTGTTACCCCATTTCTGAAGGCAGGGGAGGGGGAGGGGGTCAATTTTGGAGGGAAAACCAAAAAACTCAGATTCAAAAATAAATGGGATCTACTTTAAGGGAAAGACTCAGATGCCCCTCCTTCCTCCATTTCTGAGGGTTCATTCCGCCGTTTCTGAGGGGAGGGATGGGAGGGGGTGTCAATTTTTGAAGGACAATAAAAAATACTCAGAAGCGAAAATAAATGGGATCTGCCTCAAGGGGAAGGCTGAGAAGCCCGTCGTTCCCCCATTTCTGAGGGCAGGGGAGTGGGAGTCAATTTTGGATGGAAAATCAAAAATGCTCAGACTCAAAAATAAATGGGATCCGCCTCAAGGGGCAAGGCTCAGAGGCCCTTTGATCCCCCATTTGTGAGGGCAGGGGAGGGGGGGGGGGTAAATTTTGTAAGGAAAAACAAAAAGTATAAGAATCGAAAAAAAACGGGATCTGCCTCAAGGGCAATGCTCAACAGCCCCTCCTTCCCCCTCAGAAAAAGTTTTAACAAGAAATGTCTGAAAAGTCTTTTTTTAGGGGATGGAGCGATGACAGATTGGATGTCTCAGACTAGTGATAGTGCTGTACCGTGGTACGAACTGCTTGTAAAAAACCCAAATGAATTAGTTGAAAATAAAGTTTTAACAAGAAATGTCTGAAAAGTATTTTTTTTGGGGGGGTGGGGGTGGGGGCGATGACAGAGTGGATGTCTTAGACTAGTTATAGTGCTGTACTCTGGCATGAATTGCTTTCGAAAACCCGGATGAATTAGTTGAAAATAAAGTTTTAACAAGAAATGTCTGAAAAGTATTTTTTTTTTTGGGGGGGGGGGGGTGAGGGCGATGACAGAGTGGATTTCTTAGACTAGTTATAGTGCTATACTGTGGTACGAATTGCTTGTGAAAAACCCGGATGAATTAGTTGAAAATAAAGTTTTAACAAGAAATGTCTGAAAAGTATTTTTTTGGGGGATGGGACGATGACAGAGTGGATTTCTTAGACTAGTGATAGTGCTGTACTGTGGTACGAATTGCTTTAAAAAACCTGGATGAATTAGTTTAAATAAAGTTTTAACAAGAAATGTCTGAAAATTATTTTTTTTGGGGGTGGGGGCGATGACAGAGTGGATGTCTTAGACTATTTATAGTTCTGTAATCTGGCATGAATTGATTTCGAAAACCCGGATGAATAAGTTGAAATAAAGTTTTAACAAGAAATGCTTTCGAAAACCCGGATGAATTAGTTGAAATAAAGTTTTAACAAGAAATGTCTTAAATGTTTTTTTTTTTGGGGGGGGGGCGATGACAGAGTGTGTGCTGTACTATGGCATTAATTGCTTTCGAAAACCCTGATTAATTAGTTTAAATAAAGTTTTAACAAGAAATGTCTGAAAAGTATTTTTTTGGGGGGTGGGGGTGATGACAGAGTGGATGTCTTAGACTAGCTATAGTGCTGTACTCTGGCATGAATTGCTTTCGAAAACACGGATGAATTATTTGAAATAAAGTTTTAACAAGAAATGTCTGAAAAGTTTTTTTTTTAGGGGGTGGGGGCGATGACAGAGGGGATGTCTTAGACTAGTTATAGTTTTGTACTCTGGCATGAATTGCTTTCTAAAACTCGGATGAACTAGTTGAAATAAATTTTTAAAAACAAATGTTTGAAAAGTATTTTTTTTTGGGGGTGGGGGCGATGCCAGAGTGAATGTCTTAGACTAGTTATAGTGCTGTACTCTGGCATGAATTGCTTTCGAAAACCCGGATGAATTAGTTGAAAATAAAGTTTTAACAAGAAATGTCTGAAAAGTTTTTTTTTTATTTTGTTAAACACAATTGGCTGAAATAAAAGCGGAACTCTTAAAATCACAACTCAAGGTCAGTAAATAATTCCTTTTTTTTTCTTTTTTTTTTTGTTCAACACGATTGGCTGAAATAAAAGCGGAAATTTTAAAATCAAAACAACTAAAGATCAGTAAATAATTCCTTTTTTTTTTTTTTTGTTAAACACGAGCTATTGTAGAAAATAATTTCAAAGTACCAAGTCCCATGATAGTTACGCTTTTGTAGAAAATAATTTCAAAGTACCAAGTCACATTATAGTTACACTATTGTAGAATATAATTTCAAAGTACCAAATCACATGATAGTTACGCTATTATAGAAAATAATTTCTAAGTACCAAGTCACATGATAGTTACGCTATAGTAGAAAATAATTTCAAAGTACCAAGTCACATGATAGTTAAGCTATTATATAAAATAATGTCAAAGTACCAAGTCACATGAAAGTTAAGCTCTTGTAGAAAATAATTTCAAAGTACCAAGTCACATGAATGTTACGCTATTATAGAAAATAATTTCAAAGTACCAAGTCACATTATAGTTACGCTATTGTAGAAAATAATTCCAAACTACCAAGTCACATGATAGTTACGCTTTTGTAGAAAATAATTTCAAAGTACCAAGTCACATTATAGTTACGCTATTGTAGAAAATGATTTCAAAGTACCAAGTCACATTATAGTTACGCTATTGTAGAAAATAATTTCAATGTACCAAGTCACATGATAGCTACACTTTTGTAGAAAATAATTAAAAAATACCAACTCATATGATATTTAATCTAGTGTAAAAAATAATTTCAAAGTGCCAAGTGACATAATAGTTACGCTATTGTAGAAAATAATTTCAAAGTACCAAGTCACATGATAGTTAAGCTCTTGTAGAAAATAATTTCAAAGTACTATGTCACATTATAGTTACGCTATTGTAGAAAATAATTTCAAAGTACCAAGTCACATGATAGTTACGCTATTGTAGAAAATAATTTCAAAGTACCAAGTCAAATGATAGTTACGCTATTTTAAAAAATAATTTCAAAGTACCAAGTCACATGATAGTTACGCTATTGTAGAAAATAATTTCAAAGTACCCAGAAATTTAATTCAGGAAATTATGAAAAAAAATTTAGCCGGGGTTACGTGCGCGCACGTAACCCCGTCTAATTTTTTTTTTTAATAATTTCCTGAATTAAATTTGTTGGTACTTTGAAATTATTTTCTACAATAGCTTAACTATCATGTGACTTGTTACTTTGAAATTATTTTCTACAATAGCTTAACTATCATGTGACTTGGTACTTTGAAATTATTTTCTACAATAGCGTAACTATAATGTGAATTGATACTTTGAAATTATTTTCTATAATAGCATAACTATCATGTGACTTGGTACTTTGAAATTATTTTATACAATAGCGTAACTATAATGTGACATGGTACTTTGAAAATATTTTATAAAATAGCGTAACTATCATGTGACTTGGTACTTTGAAATTATTTTCTACAAAAGCGTAACTATCATGTGACTTGGTACTTTGAAATTATTTTCTACAAAAGCGTAACTATCATGTGACTTGGTACTTTGAAATTATTTTCTACAAAAGCGTAACTATCATGTGACTTGGTACTTTGAAATTATTTTCTACAATAGCGTAACTATAATGTGACTTGGTACTTTGAAATTATTTTCTAAAATAGAGTAACTATCATGTGACTTGGTACTTTGATATTATTTTCTAAAGTAGTGTAACTATCATGTGACTTGGTACTTTGAAACTATTTTCTACGAGATAGTAATTATAATGTGACTTGGTACTTTGAAATTATTTTCTATAATAGAGGAACTATCATATCACTTGGTACTTTGATATTATTTTCTACAATAGCGTAACTATCATGTGACCTGGTACTTTGAAATTATTTTCTACAATAGCGTAACTATAATTTGACTCGGTACTTTGAAATTATTTTTTATAATAGCGTAACTACAATGTGACTTGGTACTTTGAAATTATTTTCTATAATAGCCTAACTATCATGTGACTTGGTACTTTGAAATTATTTTATACAATAGCGTAACTATCATGTGACATGGTACTTTGAAATTATTTTCTATAGTAGCGTAACTATCGTGTGACTTCGTACTTTGAAATTATTTTCTATAATAGCCTAACTATCATGTGACTTGGTACTTTGAAATTATTTTCTACAATAGGGTAACTATCATGTGACATGGTACTTTGAAATTATTTTCTATAATAGCGTAACTATCGTGTGACTTGGTACTTTTAAATTATTTTCTATAAGAGCGTAACTATCATGTGACTTGGTACTTTGAAATTATTTTCTATAATAGCGTAATTATCATGTGACTTGGTACTTTGAAATTATTTTCTACAAAAGCATAACTATCATGTAACTTGGTACTTTGAAATTATTTTCTACAATAGCGTAACTATCTCGTGACTTGGTACTTTGAAATTATTTCCTATAATAGCGTACCTATCAAGTGATTTGGTACTTTGAAATTATTTTCTACAAAAGCGTAACTATTATGTGACTTGGTGCTTTTAAATTATTTTATGTAATAGCGTAACTAGCATGTGCCTTGTTACTTTGATATTATATTCTAAAATAATGTAACTATCATGTGACATGGTACTTTGAAAATATTTTTTATAAAAGCGTAACTATCATGTGACTTGGTACTTTGAAATTATTTTCTATAATAGCGTAACTATCATGTGAGTTGGTACTTTGAAATTATTTTCTAAAATAGCGTAACTATCATGTGACATGGTACTTTGAAAATATTTTCTACAATAGCGTAACTATCATGTGAGTTGGTACTTTGAAATTATTTTCTATAATAGCGTAACTATCCTGTGACTTGGTACTTTGAAATTATTTTCTATAATAGCAAGACTATCATGTGACTTGGTACTTTGAAATTATTTTCTATAATAGCGTAACTATCATGTGACTTGGTACTTTGAAATTATTTTCTACAATAGCGTAACTATCATGTGACTTGGTACTTTGAAATTATTTTCAAAAATAGCGTAACTATCCTGTGACATGGTACTTTGAATTTATTTTATAAAATACCGTAAATATCATTTGACTTGGTACTTTGAAATTATTTTATATAAAATCATAACTATCATGTGACTTTTTACTTTGAAATTATTTTCTATAATAGCGTAACTATCAAGTGACTTGGTGCTTTGAAATTATATTCTAAAATATCGTAACTATAATGTGACTTGGTACTTTGAAATTATTTTCAACAATAGCGTAACTATCATGTGACTTGGTACTTTGAAATTATTTTCTACAAAAACGTAACTATCATGTGACTTGGTACTTTGAAATTATTTTCTATAATAGCGTAACTATCATGTGACTTGGTACTTTGAAATTATTTTCTACAATAGCGTAACTATCATGTGACTTGGTACTTTGAAATTATTTTCTATAATAGCGTAAGTATCATGTGACTTGGTACTTTGAAATTATTTTCTACAATAGAGTTACTATCTTGTGACTTGGTACTTTGAAATTATTTTCTACAAAAGCGTAACTATCATGTGACTTGTTACTTTGAAATTATTTTCTACAAAAGCGTAACAATCATGTGACTTGCTACTTTGAAATTATTTTCTACAATAGCGTAACTATAATCTGACTTGGTACTTTGAAATGATTTTCTACAATAGCGTAACTATCATGTGACTTGGTACTTTGAAATTATTTTCTACAAAAGCCTAACTATCATGTGACATGGTACTTTGAAATTATTTTCTACAATAGCGTAACTATCATGTGACTTGGTACTTTGAAATTATTGTCTACAATAGCGTAACTATCATGTGACTTGATACTTTGAAATTATTTTCTACAAAAGCGTAACTATCATTTGACTTGGTACTTTGAAATTATTTTATACAATAGAGTAACTATAATGTGACATGGTACTTTAAAAATATTTTCTATAATAGCGTCACTATCATGTGACTTGGTACTTTGAAATTATTTTCTAAAAAAGCGTAACTATCATATGACTTGGTACTTTGAAATTATTTTCTACAAAAGTGTAACTATCATGTGACTTGGTAGTTTGAAATTATTTTCTACAATAGTGTAACTATAATGTGACTTGGTATTTTGAAATTATTTTCTACAAAATCGTAACTATCATGTGACTTGGTACTTTGAAATTATTTTCTACAATAGCGTAACTATCATGTGACTTGGTACTTTTGAAATTATTTTCTATAATAACGTAACTAACATATGACTTGGTACTTTGAAATTATTTTCTACAATAGCCTAACTATCATGTGACTTGGTACTTTGAAATTATTTTCTAAAATAGCGTAACTATCATTTGACATGGTAGTTTGCAATTATTTTCTACAATAGCGTAACTATCATGTGACTTGGTACTTTTAAATTATTTTCTATAAGAGAGTAACTATCGTGTGACTTAGTACTTTTAAATTATTTTCTATAAGAGCGTAACTATCATGTGACTTGGTACTTTGAAATTATTTTCTATAATAGCGTAATTATCATGTGACTTGGTACTTTGAAATTATTTTCTACAAAAGCGTAACTATCATGTAACTTGGTACTTTGAAATTATTTTCTACAATAGCTTAACTATCATGTGACTTGGTACTTTGAAATTATTTTCTATAATAACGTAACTATCATGTGACTTGGTACTTTGAAATTATTTTCTACAAAATCATAACTATCATGTGAGTTGTTACTTTGAAATTATTTTCTACAATAGCTTAACTATCATGTGACTTGGTACTTTGAAATTATTTTCTACAATAGCGTAACTATCATGTGACTTGGTACTTTAAAATTATTTTCTAAAATAGCGTAACTATCCTGTGACTTGGTACTTTGAAATTATTTTCTATAATAGAGTAACTATCATGTGAGTTGGTAATTTGAAATTATTTTCTAGAATAGCGTAACTATCATGTGACATGGTACTTTGAAAATATTTTCAAAAATAGCGTAACTATCATGTGAGTTGGTACTTTGAAATTATTTTCTATAATAGCGTAACTATCATGTGACTTGGTACTTTGAAATTATTTTCTATAATAGCATAACTATCATGTGAATTCGTACTTTGAAATTATTTTCTATAATAGCGTAACTATCATGTGACTTGGTACTTTGAAATTATTTTCTACAAAAGCGTAACTATCATGAGACTTGGTACTTTGAAATTATTTTCCACAATAGCGTAACTATCATGTGACATGGTATTTTGAAATTATTTTCTACAATAACGTAACTATAATGTGACTTGGTACTTTGAAATTATTTTCTATAATAGCATAACTATCATGTGACTTGTTTCTTTGAAATTATATTATATAATAGCGTAACTATCATGTGACTTGGTACTTTGAAATTATTTTCTACAATAGCGTAACTATCATGTGACTTGGTACTTTGAAATTATTTTCCACAATAGCGTAACTATCATGTGACTTGGTACTTTGAAATTATTTTCTACAATAACTTAACTATCATGTGACTTGGTACTTTGAAATTATTTTCTATAATAGCGTAACTATCATGTGACTTGGTACTTTGAAATTATTTTCTACAATAGCGTAACTATCATGTGACTTGGTACTTTGAAATTATTTTCTACAAAAGCGTAATTATCATGTTACATGGTACTTTGAAATTATTTTCTACAAAAGTGTTACTATCATGTGACTTGGTACTTTGAAATTATTTTCTACAAAAGCTTAACTATCATGTGACTTGGTACTTTGAAATTATTTTCTACAAAAGCTTAACAATCATGTGAGTTGGTACTATGAAATTATTTTATACAATAGCGTAACTATAATGTGACTTGGTACTTTGAAATTATTTTCTACAATAGCGTAACTATCATGTGACTTGGTACTGTGAAATTATTTTCTACAAAAGCCTAACTATCATGTGACTTGGTACTTTGAAATTATTGTCTACAATAGCGTAACTATCATGTGACTTGATACTTTGAAATTATTTTCTACAATAGAGTAACTATCATGTGACTTGGTACTTTGAAATTATTTTTTACAATAGAGTAACTATAATGTGACATGGTACTTTGAAATTATTTTCTACAATAGCGTAACTATCATGTGACTTGGTACTTTGAAATTATTTTCTAAACTAGAGTAACTATCATGTGACTTGGTACTTTGAAATTATTTTCTACAAAAGTGTAACTATCATGTGACTTGGTAGTTTGAAATTATTTTCTACAATAGTGTAACTATAATGTGACTTGGTATTTTGAAATTATTTTCTATTATAGTGTAACTATAATGTGACTTGGTACTTTGAAATTATTTTCTACAATAGCATAACTATCATGTGACTTGGTACTTTGAAATTATTTTTTATAATAGCGTAACTATCATGTGACTTGGTACTTTATAATTATTTTCTATAATAGAGTAACTATCCTCTGACTTGGTACTTTGAAATTATTTTCTATAATAGCGTAACTATCATGTGAGTTGGTACTTTGAAATTATTTTCTACAAAAGCGTAACTATCATGTGACATGGTACTTTGAAAATATTTTCTACAATAGCGTAACTATCATGTGAGTTGGTACTTTGAAATTATTTTCTATAATAGCGTAACTATCCTGTGACTTGGTACTTTGAAATTATTTTCTACAATAGCTTAACTATCATGTGACTTGGTACTTTGAAATTATTTTCTATAAAAGCGTAACTATCATGTGACTTGGTACTTTGAAATTATTTTCCAAAATAGCGTAACTATCATGTGACATGGTATTTTGAAATTATTTTCTACAATACCGTAACTATAATGTGACTTGGTACTTTGAAATTATTTTCTATAATAGCATAACTATCATGTGACTTGGTACTTTGAAATTATTTTCTATAATAGCGTAACTATCATGTGACTTGGTACTTTGAAATTATTTCTATAAAAGCGTAACTATCATGTGACTTGGTACTTTGAAATTATTTTCAAAAATAGCGTAACTATCATGTGACTTGGTACTTTGAAATTATTTTCTACAATAACGTAACTATAATGTGACTTGGTACTTTGAAATTATTTTCTATAATAGCGTAATATCATGTGACTTGGTACTTTGAAATTATTTTCTACAAAAGCGTAACTATCATGTGACTTGGTACTTTTAAACTATATTCTACAAAAGCGTAATTATCATGTGACATGGTACTTTGAAATTATTTTCAACAAAAGCGTAACTATCATGTGACTTGGTACTTTGAAATTATTTTCTACAAAAGCGTAACTATCATGTGATATGGTACTTTGAAATTATTTTCTACAAAAGCGTAACTATAATGTGACTTGGTACTTTGAAATTATTTTCTACAATAGCGTAACTATAATGTGACTGGGTACTTTGAAATTATTTTCTACAATAGCGTAACTATCATGTGACTTGGTACTTTGAAATTATTTTCTACAAAAGCCTAACTATCATGTGACATGGTACTTTGAAATTATTTTCTACAATAGCGTAACTATCATGTGACTTGGTACTTTGAAATTATTGTCTACAATAGCGTAACTATCATGTGACTTGATACTTTGAAATTATTTTCTACAAAAGCGTAACTATCATGTGACTTGGTACTTTGAAATTATTTTATACAATAGAGTAACTATAATTTGACTTGGTACTTTTAAATTATTTTCTACAATAGCGTAACTATCATTTGACTTGGTACTTTGAAATTATTTTCTATAATAGCGTAACTATCATGTGACTTGGTACTTTGAAATTATTTTCTACAAAAGTGTAACTATCATGTGACTTGGTAGTTTGAAATTATTTTCTACAATAGTGTAACTATAATGTGACTTGGTATTTTGAAATTTTTTTCTACTATAGGGTAACTATCATGTGACTTGGTACTTTGAAATTATTTTCTACAATAGCGTAACTATCATGTGACTTGGTACTTTGAAGTTATTTTCTATAATAGCGTAACTATCATGTGACTTGGTACTTTGAAATTATTTTCTATAAAAGCGTAGCTATAATTTTAAATTTAAATTTGAAATCATTTTCTATAATATTTTAACTTTCATGTTATAATGTGCTTTGAAATTATTTTCTAAAATCGCGTAACTATTAAGTGACATGGTAACTTTTCAGATATTTTATAACATATCATAGATATAATTTGAGTTGTTACTTTTTAATTATTTTCTAAAATAGCGTAAGTATCATTTGATTTGGTACTTTGAAATTATTTTCTATAATAGCGTAACTATCATGTGAGTTGGTACTTTGAAATTATTTTCTATAATAGCGTATTATCATGTGACTTGGTACTTTGAAATTATTTTCTACAAAAGTATAACTATCATGTGACTTGGTACTTTGAAATTATTTTCTATAATAGCGTAACTATCATGTGACTTGGTACATTGAAATTATTTTCTATAATAGCGTAACTATCATGTGACACGGTACTTTGCAATTATTTTCTATAATAGCATAACTATCATTTGACTTGGTACTTGATATTACTTTCTAAAATAGATTAACTATCATGTGACTTGATATTTTGGAATTCTTTTCAATAAAAGCGTAACTATACTTTGACTTGGTACTTTGATATTACTTTATATAATATCGTAACTATCTTGTTAGTTGATGGTTTGGAATTATTTTCTATATTAGAGTAACTATCATGTGACTTGGTAATTTGAAATTATTTTATATAGTAGTATAACTATCATGTGACTTGGTACTTTGAAATTATTTTCTAAAATAGCGTAACTATCATGTGACTTGGTACTTTGAAATTATTTTCTACAAAAGCGTAACTATCATGTGACTTGGTACTTTGAAATTATTTTCCACAATAGCGTAACTATCATGTGACATGGTACTTTGAAATTATTTTCTACAATAACGTAACTATAATGTGACTTGGTACTTTGAAATTATTTTCTATAATAGCATAACTATCATGTGACTTGGTACTTTGAAATTATTTTCTATAATAGCGTAACTATCATGTGACTTGGTGCTTTGAAATTATTTTCTACAAAATCGTAACTATCATGTGACTTGGTACTTTGAAATTATTTTCCACAATAGCGTAACTATCATGTGACTTGGTACTTTGAAATTATTTTCTACAATAACGTAACTATCATGTGACTTGGTACTTTGAAATTATTTTCTACAAAAGCGTAATTATCATGTGACATGGTACTTTGAAATTATTTTCTACAAAAGTGTTACTATCATGTGACTTGGTACTTTGAAATTATTTTCTACAAAATCGTAACTATCATCTGATTTGGTACTTTGAAATTATTTTCTACAAAAGCGTAACAATCATGTGACATGGTACTTTGAAATTATTTTTTACAATAGCGTAACTATCATGTGACTTGGTACTTTGAAATTATTTTCAACAATAGCGTAACTATCAAGTGACTTGGTACTTTGAAAGTTATTTTCTACAAAAGCCTAACTATCATGTGACATGGTACTTTGAAATTATTTTCTACGATAGCGTAACTATCATGTGACTTGGTACTTTGAAATTATTTTCTACAATAGCGTAAATATCATGTGACTTGTTACATTGAAATTAATTTCTAAAATAGCGTAACTATCATGTTAGTTGGTACTTTGAAATTATTTTCTACAAAAGCGTAACTATCATGTGACTTGGTACTTTGAAATTATTTTCTACAATAGCGTAACTATAATGTGACTTGGTACTTTGAAATCATTTTCTACAATAGCGTAACTATAATGTGACTTGATAGTTTGAAATTATTTTCTACAAAAGCATAACTATCATGTGACTTGGTACTTTGAAATTATTTTCTACAATAGCGTAACTATCATGTGACTTGGTACTTTGAAATTATTTTCTATAATAGTGTAACTATCATGTGACATTGTACTTTGAAATTATTTTCTACAATAGCGTAACTATCATTTGACTTGGTACTTTGAAATTATTTTATAAAATAGCGTAACTATAATTTGACTTTGTACTTTGAAATTATTTTCTAAAAAAGCGTAACTATCTTTTGACTTGGTACTTTGAAATTATTTTTTACAATAGCGTAACTATAATGTGACATGGTACTTTAAAATTATTTTCTACAATAGCGTAACTATCATGTGACTTGGTACTTTGAAATTATTTTCTACAATAGCGTACTTATTATGTGACTTGGTACTTTGAAATTATTTTCTACAATAGCGTAACTATCATGTGACTTGGTACTTAGAAATTATTTTCTACAAAAGCGTAACTATCATGTGACTTGGTACTTTGAAATTATTTTCTACATTAGCATAACTATAATGTGACTTGGTACTGTTAAATTATTGTCTATAATAGCGTAACTATAATGTGACTTGGTACTTTGAAATTATTTTCTACAAAAGCGTAACTATCATTAGACTTGGTACTTTGAAATTATTTTCTACAATAGCGTAACTATAATGTGACTTGGTACTTTGAAATTATTTTCTACAAAAGCGTAACTATCATTAGACTTGGTACTTTGAAATTATTTTCTACAATAGCGTAACTATAATGTGACTTGGTAGATTGAAATTATTTTCTACAATAGCGTAACTATCATGTGACTTGGTACTTTGAAATTATTTTCTACAATAGCGTAACTATAATGTGACTTGGTACTTTGAAATTATTTTCTACAAAAGTGTAACTATCATTTGACTTGGTAGTTTGTAATTATTTTCTACAATAGCGTAACTATAATGTGACTTGGTACTTTGAAATTATTTTCTATAATAGCGTAACATTCTTGTGACTTGGTACTTTGAAATTATTTTCTACAATAGCGTAACTATAATGTGACTTGGTAATTTGAAATTATTTTCTACAATAGAGTAACTATAATGTGACTTGGTACTTTGAAATTATTTTCTACAAAAGCGTAACTATCATGTGACTTGGTACTTTGAAATTATTTTCTACAATAGCGTAACTATAATGTGACATGGTACTTTGAAAATATTTTCTACAATAGAGTAACAATCATGTGACTTGGTACTTTGAAATTATTTTCTACAATAGCGTAACTATCATGTGACTTGGTACTTTGAAATTATTTTCTACAATAGCGTAACTATCATGTGACTTGGTACTTTGAAATTATTTTCTATAATAGCGGAACTATCATGTGACATGGTACTTTGAAATTATTTTCTACAATAGCGTAACTATAATTTGACTTGGTACTTTGAAATTATTTTCTATAATAGCGTAACTATCATGTGATTTGGTACTTTGAAATTATTTTCTACAATTGTGTAACTATAATGTGACTTGGTACTTTGAAATTATTTTCTACAATAGCGTAACTATAATGTAACTTGGTACTTTGAAATTATTTTCTACAAAAGCGTAACTATCATGGGACTTGCTACTTTGAAATAATTTTCTACAATAGCTCGTGTTTAACAAAAAAAAACAACAAAGGAATTATTTACTGACCTTTAGTTGTTGTGATTTTAAAAGTTCTGCTTTTATTTCAGCCAATTGTTTTTAAAAAAAAAAAAAAAAAAAAAGAAGAAGTAATTATTTACTGACCTTGAGTTGTGATTTTAAGAGTTCCGCTTTTATTTCAGCCAATTTTGTTTAGAAAAAAAACTTTTCAGACATTTCTTGTTAAAACTTTTTCTGAGGGGAAGGAGGGGCCTCTGAGCCTTGCCCTTGAGGCAGATCCCGTTTATTTTCGATTCTGAGTATTTTTAGTTTTCCTTCCAAAATTGACCCCCCTCCCCTGCCCTCAGAACTGGGGGAACGAAGGGCCTCTGAGCCTTGCCCCTTGAGGCAGATCCCTTTTATTTTCGATACTGAGAATTTTTGATTTTCCCTCCAAAATTGACTCCCACTCCCCTGCCCTCAGAAATGGGGGAACGAAGGGCTTCTCAGCCTTCCCCTTGAGGCAGGTCCCATTTATTTTAGATTTTGAGTATTTTTGGTTTTCCCTCCAAAATTGACCCCCCTTCCCTCCCCTCATAAATGGCGGAACGAACCCTCAGAAATGGAGGAAGGAGGGGCCTCTGAGCCTTGCCCTTGAGGCAGATCCCATTTATTTTCGATTCTGAGTATTTTTGGTTTTCCCTCCCAAATTGACCCCTCTCCTTCCCCTGCCCTCAGAAATGGGGGAACGAAGGGCCTCTGAGCCTTCCCCTTGAGGCAGATCCCATTTATTTTCGACTCTGAGTATTTTTGGTTTTCCCTCCAAAATTGACCCCCCCCCCCCTGCCCTCAGAAATGGGGGAACGAAGGGCCTCTGAGCCTTGCCCTTGAGGCAGATCCCATTTATTTTCGATTCTGAGTATTTTTCGTTTTCCCTCCAAATTTGACCCCCTCCCCTACCCTCAGAAATGGTGGAACGAAGGGCCTCTGAGCCTTGCCCTTGAGGCAGATCCCATTTATTTTCGATTCTGAGTATTTTTGGTTTTCCCTCCAAAATTGACCCCCCCCTCCCCTGCGCTCAGAAACGGGAGAACGAAGGGCCTCTGAGCCTTCCCCTTGAGGCAGATCACGCTTTATTTTCGATTCTGAGTATTTTTGATTTTCCCTCCAAAATTTACCCCCCCCCGTCCCCTGCCCTCAGAAATGGGGGAACGAAGGGAACGTTAAACTATTTTAAACTGACAACACTGTCCAAACATCACATGCGTATTATAAAGTACACAATCACCCCATCTCCCCCAAAACACTTTTCAGCCATTTCTAGTTAAAAATTTTTATTCCAATTTGCAAATCTCATCACCCCTTTTTAAATGTCGATCAAACAATTCTGATTGTAGTGTCCAAGTTTTTAATAACAAAGCCTACACACATGTACACACTATGCTTTCAAAAAACCAGTCTGGTTGAAAAACTTGGAGTTGAAACAAATTTGTGGGGGGAATCCCCCGTTCATACTGTTATCTTTTTTGCAATGTTTAGGAACAGGCGGGGAATCCCCACTCGTTTGGAATGGTACCAACAGGACATAAGCAAATAGCACATAGTTTTATAACGTGTTTAATTACATGTAGAGGTTCCCATAGAATAACAATGGAAGGAACATAAGGCAAGCAAATCCATTGTCTCGGCAAATAACATGGAGATTCCTAGGGGCGTGAGCAAATAGCATAGGAATTCCTAGGGGCGTGAGTAAAGTATAACTTAGATTACTACTCAAAACGAACATAAATCAGAGGCAACGCTATCGCATTGCCTATAGTAAAGGCCATACGGCTCCAATGTTTTATTATTTATTTATTTGTTTTTTCCCCGAAGAACTTCATATAGAAAGGGTCGTCGTATAAACTTCAAAGGGGGCTCATTCAATTGGAAATCAGGAGATAAGTAGTATGCATCGTATGGATTTGTATAAAGCTATAGGAATTACCATGCTATTTGCGTGAAGCTATACACCTTTTCAAAGAGAGTGAGTACCCCCTCATATGGCCTTATACTTTGCTGGGACATAAAGGAATTCCCATGCGATTTGCTTGATGCTCTACACCCTTTCAAAGAGAGGGAGTAGCCCCTCACATTTGTTGATCCGACGAGTGATTGCATGATATGCCTTTACAGACTGGTTTAGACACAGGTTTCTAAGCCAAAACTTTTGATTGTCACATTACGTATTCAAAAGTGGTTTTTGAGGCAACATCTATTTTTTTGACAATTGCCTTAACTTGAGAGTAGTTTCTTAGGAATGTCTCGTTGCTAATTATGAAATCGGATGCTACACTCAGAATTGTTTGATTGACATATGCTGTTAAAAGCTAACTCTATTTGCAAAAAGGGATAAGGGATTCGCGAATTGGACTGTACGGACGATCTTATTTGAATAATAGGGGAAAAAACAGAGCTAGATAGTATTTTCGAATTGGATCCTTTGAAGGTGGAGAAAAAGGGTTAAACTGATTAGCAGTTAAAGTAACCCCGAAGGGTTTGTTAACTCAGACAATTTGCTATAAATTTGGGACAACATCAATCTATGAAAATGGTTAATGATGATAGAATGGCATTGTGAGTTGACCTAGCTTTACCTCTCCGATGTGTTCTGTATAATACACAAGTGGTGTTTGAACAGTGTTGTCAATTTAAAATAGGGTCTAACGTTATAGTATACTAAAAAGTTGATACTAAGAGAGATGTAGATGGGAAGAAAAGAATTTTAATAATGATATTCAGAACAATCCATAGAAATCCTTGCAAATCAAGTAGTAAACAATATGTGAGTATGAACCGTCAAGGATCATAAGCACCAACGATCCTAACCACAAGAGATCTCAAGCCCCAAAGGTCCCCAAACTCCAAGGGGGCCACCGCCCCGCCGACTTTTTGCCCCCCCCCCCATTTTTTTAAAACATGATATATTTTTTCAACTTTTTTTTATATCTCTTAGAATGACATGTAAGATACTTAAAAATAAAAGAAATCACATTTAATATTTTACAAATTCAAAATGAGAATGATATAGAAATGTTAGTCGCAACTTTTACTATTAGAAAAATATTGTTTGTAGTAGCACTTTTTTTATTGGACTAAATTTTTTTTTTTGACTTTTTTTTAACGTATCTTAAAATTACATGAAATATGCTTATGTCTCTAACAATTGTACTCCATGCTTGCTCAGAGACACGATGCGGCTTTCCCAATGATACTCTATGTCCGTTTATCGACACTTCCTAGTTTATTGAATGTATTAAATCAGTATTTTTTACACACTGGAACAATAAACACAACTCATATCTCTAAGAAGTGAAGATGAAACATTTTAAGAAAGTATGTTCACATGATAGTGTTATTGTAGCATTGAATGCTGACAAGGAAAAGTATTTAAACTATGAAATAAGTACAAGTGGTAGCACCATCGGAAACATATGCGTCCATTGTCATGTTAGTGAGGAATAAAATTTCTTTGGAGTACCAAAGGAATTCAATTCTTATGATGGTGGATATGCAAGATTGAGATCTCCGGAGATGATCACACTCAAAGAGAATGCCAACATAAAAATAATAGTTGATGAAGAAGGGCATCTTCTTGCTAGTGCTTGTATTAACATGTTACCCAGTGTTAAACCATATCGTTAGCTTTCGGGTATTAGCATTCAAATGAAAGACGAAAAGAAAGGCCTACTCGTCTACTAATATCATAAACCATATCTTGTCTACATGGCCTATCTATTACCTGTTTAAACATAGTGTGATAATAGACAGTGAAGTTGCCCGAAAAATAAAAAGGGTATTTGCAGAAAATACCACTAAGGAGTATAAAGATGAGTCGATGAAAAATAAAGTACCAGCAAACGTTACAACCATTGATCAAACAGTCAATGAAGCAAATAATACCAATGATAAAAAGCATATTGAGCCTGTTGATTACACTCCTGTAAAAGTTGTGTATGACTCAAAATAGAATATTGATTATTCTACTGATTACGAACTAAGAGAAGACAACAGCTACAGTATCAAGACAGAACATGGCGAACCATTTTATGGAACAGATTCAAAATAACCAAAGTTGTTTATTGATGTTAAAAATGTATAATAATAATATATTTTTTTTGTATTAATATTCGACCTTTCTTTTTTTCATTAAAAATATGTTATACATTACATTGTAATGTGTTCATTATTTTTAGGCCAAGCCAGCATATCAAACGTTTAGAATGTCTATTAAAACATCGGAGATGTAAGAAAGGGAATTTGCATACATCATATGTCGGATAGATAGGTTAACATAGAGAAAATCTAAGTATAGGAATGAATAAATCCTCTATCAACATCTATTGACAGATGCTTGGGATACCTTTGACGGAATCTAAGTATCAGAGCGAATAAATTCTTTATCAATGTCTTTTGACAGATACGTTTGATAATACTAACATAATTTAAGTATCAAATTGAACAAATTCTTTATTAACATTCTTTATCGATATCATTTGATGGATACGTCAGATAACATTGACAAAATCTATCTATTAGAATGAATGAATTCTTTATCATCAGCCGTTTTCGGATTTGTCATTATGAATAAATTGTAAGTAAGTAACAAACTTTTTCTTGAATTCACCTCTTAGATACACAATACAGAATTTATAAAAAAAAATTGTAATTTCCAGACTACATTTACATGCAACAGATACCTGGAGTTCTATTACTCCTCCTCGCAAGGAATTCAAGGATTTTTATAGCTCCTTTCCATGATGAATTCAAAAGGCTTTTGGATTCATCCCCCTTGTCCTAACTCCATTCAAACTTGAGCGAAAGTATAAACGCTTGATGAAGTACTTCTCTACGTAACAACTACATTAATATCTTCCAAGGTGATAGGACTGTATGACACAGAATTTATCGGTTTAAAAAAAAATCATCTTGTGGTGTTATATTTGAATGTGCATTTTTATTATTGACTATGGAACTCGAAGAAATTGACTGTTATCATTGGATAGTGAACTATAATATGTTTGAGTATAACAAAAGCTTTTGGAGTACTATATCATGTTATACGAGTTGACAGGGGTTCTGTGATAGAGTGATTACGCCACTTAACAAGAGTGGGCATGAACTGAGAAATATTACGGAAGAAGTCAGTGAAGTTTTCAGCTTTTTCTGAGATGAAGCACACTATGCAAAGGGTAATGTCCCTAGAGATAAAGTTTTAATTCAAAAGTGTGACCCTAGGATTCCACTTTTCAATCTAGAAGAATTTAAGTGTCCTAAATTTGAAGGGGCTTATCACCGTCCTGAAGACGAGGTTAGGTTCTTCAAGCAGTGGATACCTAAGGACATACCTGATCGCGATAAATGCATGAGACACGGTGAACTTTAAGTACTATTTTGTATGTAAATATGTATTTTTTCTCAAAAAATCTATTATTGTGTTTAAGCAATAAATATCTTTAAGCTTAACCCGTCTTTATTCTTTAGAATAATTCTATTCATTTCAATAAATTATGAAGAAATTGTAAGTAACAATTTCTTTCTTGAACTCACCACTTGGATACACAATGCAGAAATTCCATTCAATAAATTATGAAGAAATTGTAAGTAAGTAGCAAATTCTTTCTTGAATCCAACAGGCACACAAAAACACATAAATATATGGATTCAGGCATACAAACTGACAGAGACAGGCATTGAGATAGGCAAACACCCGCCCAGACACATAAGCAGAGGAAGTGAGGGAGACAAAAATACATATAAATGTAAGGATTCTGACATACAAACCGACAAAGACAGGCATTGAGATAGGCAAACATCCGCCCAGACACATAGACAAGGAGACTGGGAGAGATAAAAACACATGCAAATATATTGATTCAGACATACAAACCGACAGAGACAGGCACTGAGATAAGCATACACCTGCCCAGACACATAAGCAGAGGAAGTGAAAGAGACAAAAACACATATAAATATATAGATTCTGACATACAAACCGACAAAGACAGTCACGGAGATAAGCAAACATCCGCCCAGACACATAGGCAAGGAGAGTGAGGGAGACAAAAACACATGCAAATATATTGATTCAGGCATACAAACCGACAGAGACAGGCATTGAGATAGGCAAACATCCACCCAGACACATAAGCAGAGGAAGTGAGGGAGACAAAAACACATATAAATATATGTATTCTTCCATACAAACCGACAAAGACAGGAATTGAGATAGGCAAACATCCAACCAGACACATAAACAGTGGAAGTGAGAGAGTTAAAAACACTTATGAATGTAAGGATTCTGACACACGAACCAACAAAGACTGGCATTGATAGGCAAACACCTGCCCAGGCACATAAGCAGAGGAAGTGAGGAAGACGAAAACGCATATAAATATATGGATTCAGGCATACAAACCGACAGAGACAGGTACTGAGATAAGGAAACATCCGCCCAGAGACATAAGCAGAGGAAGTGAGAGAGACAAAAACACATATAAATGTAAGGATTCTGACATACAAAGCAACAATCACAGGCATTGAGATATGCAAACATCCGCCCAGACACATAGGCAAGGAGAGAGAGAGAGACAAAAACACATAAATATATGGATTCAGGCATACAAACCGACAGACAGGCACTGAGATAAGCAAACACCCGCCCAGACATATAAGCAGAGGAAGTGGGAGAGAGAAAAACACATATAAATGTAAGGATTCTGACATACAAAGCAACAATCACAGGCATTGAGATAAACAAACATCCGCCCGGAAACATAGGCAAGGAGAGCGAGAGTGACAAAACACATAGAAATATATAGATTCAGACATACAAAGGAACAATCACAGGCATTGAGATAGGCAAACACCCGTCCAGACACATAAGTAGAGGAAGTGAAAGAGACAAAAACACATATAAATATATGGATTCAGGCACAAAAATCGACAAAGACAGTCACTGAGATACGCAAAAATCCGTCCAGTCACATAAGCAAGGAGAATGAGAGAGACAAAAATACATGCAAATATGTTGAGTCATGCATACAAACCGACACAGACAGGCATTGCGATAGGCATACATCCACCCAGACGAATAAGCAGAGGAAGTGAGGGGGACAAAAAACACATAAATAAATATATGAACTCTGACATACAAACCGACAAAGACAGGCATTGAAATAGGCAAACGCCCACCCTGACACATAAGCAGAGGAAGTGAGAGAGACAAAAAACACCTATAAACATATAGATTCTGACATACAAATCGACAAAGACAGGCATTGAGATAAGCAAACCTCCGCCCAGACACATAGGCAAGGAGAGTGAGAGAGACAAAAACACATGCAAATATATTGATTCAGGCATACAAACCCACAGTGACAGGCATTGAGATAGGCAAACACCCGCCCAGACACATAAGCAGAGGAAGTGACGGAGACAAAAACACGTATAAATATATGGACTCTGACATACAAACCGACATTGAGATAGGCAAACATCCGCCCACTCACATAAGCAGAGGAAGTAGGAGAGATAAAAACAGATATAAATGTAAAGATTCTGACATACAAACCAACAAAAACAGGCATTGAGATAGGCAAACACCCGCCGAGACACATAAGCAGAGGAAGTGAGGGAGACAAAAACACATATAAATATATGGATTCAGCCATACAAACTGACAGAGATAGGCACTGAGATAAGCAAACACCCTCCCAGACACATAAGCAGAGGAAGCGACAGAGACAAAAACATATAAATGTAAGGATTCTGACATACAAAGCAACAATCACAGGCATTGAGATAGACAAACATCCGCCCAGACTCATAAGCAGATGACCTTTGGGGCTTGAGGTCTCTTGTGGTTAGGATCGTTGGTGCTTATGATCCTTAAAACGAACAGAAATTATTCCGTATATGAAAGGGACTATCCCCTCCTCGATGCTTCGCTCTTTACGCTAAAGTTTGACTATATCTCACAACTCTATTTTTTAAAACAATAAAAAACTTTAGCGTAAAGAGCGAGGCATTTAGGAGGGGACAGCCCCTTTCATATACGGAATAATTTCTGTTCGTTTTAAGTTTTAATGTCGCTCCTTACTTTCAGTTAGAAAAAACTTGTCTTTTTATTTAATTGCAATAAAAAAGAACAGAAAATATCTTTAAAAAGAAGATTAGAAAAACAGTTAAACAGCCATATTAAACTTAAGACTAGCAGAAATAAAGGCCTGCAATAATCCAAACCAAAAACAACCAGAAAATACAATTAAAGAATGAATAAAACGCAAAACGAACATAAATAAGAGGCAACGCTATCGCGTTGCCTATAGTAAAGGCCATACGGCTCCAATGTTTTATTATTTATTTATTTGTTTTTTCCCCGAAGAACTTCATATAGAAAGGGTCGTCGTATAAACTTCAAAGGGGGCTCATTCAATTGGAAATCAGGAGATAAGTAGTATGCATCGTATGGATTTGCATAAAGCTATAAGAATTACCATGCTATTTGCGTGAAGCTATACACCTTTTCAAAGAGAGTGAGTACCCCCTCACATGGCCTTATACTTTGCTGGGACATATAGGAATTCCCATGCTATTTGCTTGAAGCTCTACATCTTTTCAAAGAGAGTGAGTATCCTCTCACACCTGTTGATCCGACCAGTGATTGCTTGATATGCCTTTACAGACTGGTTTAGACACAGGTTTCTAAGCCAAAACTTTTGATTGTCACATTACGTATTCAAAAGTGGTTTCTGAGGCAACACCCATTTTTTGGACAATTGCCTTAACTTGAGAGTAGTTTCTTAGGAATGTCTCGTTGCTAATTACAAAATCGGATGCTACACTCAGAATTGTTTGATTGACATATGCTGTTAAAAGCTAACTCTATTTGCAAAAAGGGATAAGGGATTCGCGAATTGGACTGTACGAACGATCTTACTTGAATAATAGGGAAAAACAGAGCTAGATAACATTTGCGAATTGGATCATATGAAGGTGGAGAAAAAGGGTTAAACTGATTAACAGTTAAAGTAACCCCGAAGGGCTTGTTAACTCAGACAATTTGCTATAAATTTGGGACAACATCAATCTATGAAAATGGCTAACGATGATAGAATGGCATTGTGAGTTGACCTAGCTTTACCTCTCCGATGTATTCTATATAATACACAAGTGGTGTTTGAACAGTGTTGTCAATTTAAAATAGGGTCTAACGTTATAGTATACTAAAAAGTTGACACTAAGAGAGATGTAGATGGGAAGAAAAGAATTTTAATAATGAAATTCAGAACAATCCATAGAAATCCTTGCAAATCAAGTAGTAAGGTATATGTGAGTATGAACCGTCAAGGATCATAAGCACCAACGATCCTAACCACAAGAGACCTCAAGCCCCAAAGGTCCTCTGCTTATGTGTCTGGGCGGATGTTTGTCTATCTCAATGCCTGTGATTGTTGCTTTGTATGTCAGAATCCGTACATTTATGTGTTTTTGTCTCTGTCGCTTCCTCTGCTTATGTGTCTGGGCGGGTGTTTGCTTATCTCAGTGCCTATCTCTGTCAGTTTGTATGGCTGAATCCATATATTTATATGTGTTTTTGTCTCCCTCACTTCCTCGGCTTATGTGTCTGGGCGGGTGTTTGCCTATCTCAATGCCTGTTTTTGTTGGAAGCGAGAGAGACAAAAACACTAATAAATAAATGGATTCTCACGTACAAACCGACAAAGACAGACACTGAGATAAGCAAACATCCGCCCAGACACATAGGCCCAGAGAGTGAGAGAAACAAAAACACATGCACTTAGAGTGGCGCGCCACTGTAAGTGAACCTAGATCAACCCAACTTTTTGGATATCTCTCTCAATATGACTGTGCGTCTGAGTGAGTTTGCCTATCTCAATGCCTCTCATTGTTGGGTTGTATGTCAGAATCCACTTATTTATTTGTGTTTTTTGTCTCTCTCACTTCCTCCGCTTATGTGTCTGGGCGGGTGTTTGCCTATCTCAATGCCTGTCATTGTTGCTTTGTATGTCTTAATCTATATATTTGCATGTGTTTTTGTTTCTCTCACTCTCTGGGCCTATGTGTGTGGGCGGATGTTTGCTTATCTCAGTGTCTGTCTTTGTCGGTTTGTATGTGAGAATCCATTTATTTATTAGTGTGTTTGTCTCTCTCACTTCCTCTGCTTATGTGTCTGGGCGGATGTTTGCCTATCTCAATGCCTGTGATTGTTGCTTTTTATGTCAGAATCCTTACATTTATATGTGTTTTTGTCTCTGTCGCTTCCTCTGCTTATGTGTCTGGGCGGGTGTTTGCCTATTTTAATGCCTGTCTCTGTCGATTTGTATGCCTGAATCCATATATTTATATGTGCTTTTTGTCTCCCTCTCTTTCCCTGGTCTTGTGTCTGGGTGGGTGCTTGCCTATCTCAATGCCTGTCTCTGTTGGTTTGTGTGTCAAAATCCTTAAATTTATATGTGTTTTTATCTCTCCCACTTCCTTTGCTTATGTGATTGGGCGGATGTTTGCCTATCTCAATGCCGGTCTTTGTCGGTTTGTATGTCAGAATCTATATATTTATACGTGTTTTTGTCTCCCTCACTTCCTCTGCTTATGTGTCTGGGTAGGTGTTTGCCTATCTCAATGCCAGTCTTTGTTGGTTTGTGTTTCAGTATCCTTACATTTATATGTGTTTTTTTCTCTCTCACTTCCTCTGCTTATGTGTCTGGGCGGATGTTTGACTATCTCATTGCCTTTCTTTGTCGGTTTGTATGTCAGAATCCATATATTTATATGTGTTTTTGTCTCCCTCACTTCCTCTGCTTGTGTGTCTGGGTGGGTGTTTGCCTATCTCAATGCCTGTCTCTGTCGGTTTGTATGCCTGAATCAATATATTTGCATGTTTTTTTGTCTCTGTCACTCTCCTTGCCCTTTGTGTCTGGGCGGATGTTTGCTTATCTCAGTGACTGTCTTTGTCGATTTGTATGTCAGAATCTAAATATTTATATGTGTTTTTGTCTCTTTCACTTCCTCTGCTTATGTGTCTGGGCGGGTGTTTTCTTATCTCAGTACCTATCTTTGTCGGTTTGTATGTCTCTGTCGCTTCCTCTGCTTATGTGTCTGGGCGGGTGTTTGCTTATCTCAATGCCTGTCTCTGTCGGTTTGTATGCCTGAATCCATATATTTATATGTGTTTTTGTCTCTCTCTCTTCACCTGCTTTTGTGTCTGGGTGGGTGTTTGCCTATCTCAATGCCTGTCTTTGTTGGTTTGTTCGTCAGAATCCTTACATTTACATGTGTTTTTATCTCTCCCACCTCCTCTGCTTATGTGATTGGGCGGATGTTTGCCTATCTCAATGGCGGTTTGTATGTCAGAATTTATATATTTGTACGTGTTTTTGTCTCCCTCACTTCATCTGCTTATGTGTCTGGGCGGGTGTTTGCCTATCTCAATGCCTGTCTTTGTTGGTTTGTTTGTCAGAATCTTTAAATTTATATGTGTTTTTGTCTCTCTTACTTCCTCTACTTATGTATCTGGGCAGATATTTGCCTATCTCAATGCCTTTGTATATTGATTTGTATGTCAGAATCTCTATATTTATATGAGTCTTTGTCTCCCTCACTTCCTCTGCTTTTGTGTCTGGGTGGGTGTTTGCATATCTTAATACCAGTCTCTTTCGGTGTTTATGCATAAATCAATATATTTGCATGTTTTTTTGTCTCTGTCACTCTCCTTGCCCTATGTGTCCGGGCGGATGTTTGCTTATCTCAGTGGCTGTCTTTGTCGATTTTTATGTGATACTCTATATATTTATATGTGTTTTTGTCTTTATCACTTCCTCTGCTTATGTGTCTGGGCGGGTGTTTGCTTATCTCAGTACCTGTCTCTGTCGGTTTGTTTCCCTGAATCCATACATTTATAAGTGTTTTTGTCTCTCTCACTTCCTCTACCTATGTGTCTGGGCGGATGTTTGCCTATCTCAATGCCTGTCTTTGTCGGTTTGTATGTCAGAATCCTTACATTTATATCTGTTTTTGTCTCCCTCACTTCCTCTGCTTATGTGTCTGGGTGGGTGTTTTGCCTATCTCAATGCCTGTCTCTGTCGGTTTGTATGCCTGAATCCATATATTTATATGTTTTTTTGTATGCCTGTGGGATTCAAGAAAGAATTTGCTACTTACTTACAATTTTTTCATAATTTCTTGAATGGAATTTCTGCATTGTGTATCCAAGTGGTGAGTTCAAGAAAGAAATTGTTACTTACAATTTCTTCATAATTTAATGAAATAAATAGAACTATTCTAAAGAATAATGGCGGGTTAAGCTTAAAGATATTTATTGCTTAAACACATTAATAGATTTTTTGAGAAAAAACACATCTTTACATAAAAATAGTTCTTAAAGTTCACCGTGTCTCATGCATTTATCGCGATCATATATGTCCTTAGGTATCCACTGCGTGAAGAACCTAACCTCATCTTCAGGGCGGTGATAAGGCCCTTCAAATTTAGGACACTTAAATTCTTCTAGATTCAAAAGTGGAATCCTAGGGTCACACTTTTGAATTAAAACTTTATCTCTAGGTACATTACCCCTTACATAGAGTGCTTCAACCCCGAAAAAGCTGCAAATTTCACTGCCTTCTTCCTGAACATTTTCAGTTCTTGACCACTCTTATTATGTGGTGTAATCACTCTGTCATAGAATCCCAGTCTGTTTTTCTAACGTAACATAGTACTCCACAAGCTTTCATCATGCTCAAGCATATTATAGTTCACTATCCAATGATAACAGTCAATTTCTTCGAGTTCCATAGAGAATAAAAAAAATGCACATTCAAATATAACACCACAAGATGATTTTTTTTTTAACTGATAAATTCTGTGTCATACAGTCCTATCATCTTGGAAGCTATTAATATAGTTGTTACGTAGAGAAGTACTTCATCAAGCTTTTATACCTTCGCTCAAGGTTGAATGGAGTTATGGCAAGGGGGATGAGTCCAAGAGCCATTTGAATTCACTATGGGGAGGAGCTATAGGAACCTTTGAATTCCTTGTGAGAAGGAGTAATAAAACTCCCTGTATCTGTTGCATGCAAATGAAGTCTGTAAATTACAATTATTTTTTATAATTTCTGTATTGTGTATCCAAGAGGTGAATTCAAGAAAGAGTTTGTTACTTACTTACAATTTATTCATAATGACAAATCCGACAACGGCTGATGATAAAGAATTTATTCATTCTAATATATAGATTTTGTCAATGTTATCTGACGTACCCGACAAATGATATTGATAAAGAATTTTAATAAAGAATTTGTTCAATTTGATAGTTAAATTATATCAGTTTTATCAAACGTATCTGTCAAAAAAAATTGATAAGGAATTTATTCACTCTGATACTCAGATTCCGTCAAAGCTATCCCAAGTATCTGTCAATAGATGTTGATAGATAATTTATTCATTCTTATACTTAGATTTTCTCTATGTTAACCTATCTATCCGACATATGATGTATGCAAATTCCTTTTCTTAGATCTCCGATGTTTTAATAGACATTCTAAACGTTTGATTTGCTGCCTTACTCTAAAAATAATGAACACAACAATGTAATGCATAACATATTTTGAATGAAATAATGTCATGTAGAATATTAATACAAAAAATATATTATTACTATACATTATTAATATCAATGAACAACTTTGGACATTTTGAATCTGTTCAATAAAATGGTTCACCATGTTTGTTCTCTCTTGATGCTATAGCTGTTGTCTTCTCTTAGTTCCTAATCAGTAGAATATTCATTATTCCATTTTGAGTCATACACAATATTTACAGGTGTGTCATCGACAGGCTCAATATGCTTTTCGTCTTTGGTATTACTTGGTTCATTGACTGTTTGATCAATAGCAGTAACGTTTACTGGCACTTTGTTTTTCATCAATTCATCTTTATATTCCTTAGTGATATTTTCTTCCAATACCCGTTTTATTTTTCTGGCAACTTCACTGTCTATTATCACATTATTACTACACAGGTAACAGTTCCTGCATGTAGACAAAATATGGTTTATGATGTTAGCAGAAGAGAAGGCATTTATTTACCTTTTTACTTTCATTCGAATGCAAATACCCGACAACTGATGACAGGGTTCAAAACTGGGTAATATATTACCTCTAGCTCTAGCAACAAGAAGCCCTTCTTCATTAACTATTATTTTTATGTTTGCATTCTCTTTGAGTGTAAACAGATCCGGAGATCTCAATCTTGCATATCTACCATCATAAGAATTAAACTGCTTTGGTACTCTAATGAAATTAAATTCCTCAGTGACATGACAATGCACGCATACATTTCTGATGCTGCTACCACTTGTACTTATTTCATACTTTAAATACTTCTCCTTGTCAGCGTTCAATGCTACAATGCCACAATCATGTGAACATATACTCTTAAAATGCTTCATCTTCACTTCTTAGAGATATGAGTTGTGTTTATTGTTCCAGTGTGTAAAAAATACTGATTTAATACATTCAATAAACTAGGAAGTGTCGATAAACGGACATAGAGTACCATTGGGAAAGCCGCATCGTGTCTCTGAGCAAGCATGGAGTAAAATTGCTAGAGCCATAAGCATATTTCATGTCATTTTAAGATACGTGAAAAAAAAGTTGAGTAATTTCGAAGTAAAAAAAAAATTTTAGTCCAATAAAAAAAAGTGCTACTACAAACAATATTTTTCTAATAGTAAAAGTTGCGACTAACATTTCTATATCATTCTCATTTTGAATTTGGAAAATATTAAATGTGATTTATTTTATTTTTAAGTATGTTACATGTCATTCTAAAAGATAAAAAAAATTTGAAAAAATATATCGTGTTAAAAAAAAGAAAAAAAATGGGGGGGGGGGGCAAAAAGTCGGAGGGGAGGTGGCCCCCTTGGAGTTTTGGGATAGGGGACCTTTGGGGGTTGAGGTCTCTTGTGGTTAGGATCGTTGGTGCTTATGATCCTTGACTGTTCATACTCACATATACCTTACTACTTGATTTGCAAGGATTTCTATGGATTGTTCTGAATTTCATTATTAAAATTCTTTTCTTCCCATCTACATCTTTCTTAGTATCAACTTTTTAGTATACTATAACGTTATACCCTATTTTAAATTGACAACCCTTTTCAAACACCACTTGTGTATTATACAGAACGCATCGGAGAGGTAAAGCTAGGTCAACTCACAATGTCATTCTATCCTCGTTAGCCATTTTCATAGATTGATGTTGTCCCAAATTTATAGCAAATTGTCTGAGTTAACAAGCCTTTCGGGGTTACCTTAACTGCTAATCAGTTTAGCCGTTTTTCTCCACCTTTATATGATCCAATTCGCAAATGTTATCTAGCTCTGTTTTTTCCCTATTATTCAAATAAGATCGTTCGTACAGTCCAATTCGCGAATCCCTTATCCCTTTTTGCAAATAGAGTTAGCTTTTAACAGCATATGTCAATCAGACAATTCTGGGTTTAGCATCCGATTTTGTAATTAGCAACGAGACATTCCTAAGAAACTACTCTCAAGTTAAGGCAATTGTCCAAAAAATAGATGTTGCCTCAGAACCACTTTTGAATACGAAATGTGACGATCAAAAGTTTTGGCTTAGAAACCTGTGTCTAAAACAGTCTGTAAAGGCATATCACGCAATCACTTGTCGAATGAATAGGTGGGAGAGGCTACTCACTCTCTTTGAAAAGATGTAGAGCTTCAAGCAAATAGCATGGGAATTCCTATATGTCCCAGCAAAGTATAAGGCCATGTGAGGGGGTACTCACTCTCTTTGAAAAGGTGTATAGCTTCACGCAAATAGCATGGTAATTCTTATAGCTTTATGCAAATCCATACGATGCATACTACTGAGGTATGGTGTCCTTTTTAAGAGTCAAAAGTGATGGGAGGGCAACTAGCCCCCCCCCGCTCCAACTAGCCCCCCCCCGGGGGCAGGTGTTGTAAGTTATGCCCTGGGGGCATGTATGGTTCTTATAGAAGGGACGCTCGTATAAACTTCAGAGAGGGCTCATTTGATTTGAAATAGATATTACTAGGTACCTTTTCATGTGTCAAAAGGGATCGGAGGGCAACCAGCCCCCCCTCACTGTTTTTCCCCTAAACCTATTTGATGAACATTTTGAGATAGCCATTTCGTTAAAAATAGCTCAAACTTCCAATAATAAGAACTCTGGGTTCGACATAACCCCCCAGAGCCCGAGCGCATGTGTTGTAAGTTATTCCCTGAGGGCATATATGGTTCTTAAAGAAGGGATGCTCGTATAAACTTCAGAGAGGGCTCATTTGATTGGAAATTGAAAGTTCTAGTTAACGTTTTATGAGTCAAAAGGGATCAGAGGGCATCTACCCCCTCTCCCCCCCCCCCACACCTACCCTCTTTCCCCAAATGTATCCGGTCAAAATTTTGAGATTGTCAGTTTGTTTGAAATAGCCCTACGATCAGATAACAAGAACTTTGGGGTCAAAATACTCCCCCCCAGCCCAGAACCCGGGGGAAGGGTTGTAAAGTATGCCCTGGGGACCTTTAAAGTTTTTATTGAAGAAGTGGCCATATTAACCTCTGAGGGTACTCAAATGATCGGAAATTGAAAGTTCTAATTCCCTTTTTAAGAGTAAAAAGTAATGCGATGGCAACTAGCCCCCCCTCTCCGGCAATTGTCTTTTCTCCAAATACGTCTGATCAAATTTTTTTTTAAGCCGTTTTGTTTAGAATAGACCTAAGATCATATAACAGAAACTACAGGGATAACATAGCCCACCAGAACCTGAGGGCAAGTGTTTTGGATTATGCCCAGGGGGTATGTAAAGTTTTTATGGAAGGGATGGTCCTATAAACTTTGGAGGGGGCTCATTTGATTTTAAATCGGAATTTCTAGTGCCCTTTTCAAGAGTCAACAGTGATCGTAGGGCAACTAGTCTTCTCCCAGCCGAGGCCCCTTTTTCTCCCAATGTAGCGTATCTGATAGAAATTTTGAGATAGCCATTTTGTTCAAAATAGTTTAAAGATCAATTAAAAAAACCACCCTCTTTTCCCCAAATGCATCCGATCAAATTTTTTAGAAAACCATTTTTTTAAATAGTCCAACGATCACATGACAAAATTTCGGGGTCAACATACCTCCCTTCCTCCCCGAAACTCGGGGGAAAGGTTGTAACTTATGTCCTGGGGACAACTAAGGTTTTTACGGAAAAGTTGGTCGTTTAAACTTCGGAGGGGACTCAAATGATTTAAAATTGAAAGTTCTTGCTTCCTTTTTAAGAGTCAAGTGATCCGATGGCAACTAGCCCCCTCCCACCAAATTCAAGGCCATTAGGCTCCAATTTTGTTTCCCAGAGTTCATATGGAAGGGAAGGTCGTATAAACATTGGAGGGCGTCGTTCAATTGAAAATCGGAAGTTATAGTGCCTCTTTTAGGAGTCAAAACTGATCGGGAGGCAAATAGCCTTCACGGCCTTTTTACCTCCAATGTATCTGATAAAATTTCAATCTTAGTTCAAGGATTAGATAATAAAAACTCTGGGATGGATACCCCCCCCCCCAGAGCCCTGGGGCAGGCGTGGTAAGTTATGCCCTGGGGGCATATATGGTTTTTATGTAAGGGGTGGTCGTGTGAAGTTCAGAGGTAGCTCATTTGATTGGAAATTGAGTTACTTTTTAAGAGTAAAAAATGATGGAAGGACATCTAATACCCTCCCCCACACCCTCTTTTGCTTAAATGCATCAGATGAATTTGATCTAGCCATTTTCTTTGAAATAGTCCAACGATCAAATAACAGAAACTTCAGGGTCAACATACCCCACCAGAACTTAGCGTTTTAACTTATGCCCCGGGGTATATAAGGTCTCATGGAAGAGGTGGTCGTATATACTTCAGAGGAAACAAATGATTGGAAATTCAAAGTTCTAGTTCCCTTTTTAAGAGTCAAAAGTGATTCGATGGAAACTAGCTCCCCTCCTCTCCTCCAATCCCCTTTTTGCCCAAACCCGTCCGGTTGAATTATTTACATAGCCATTTTGTTCAAATTTGACCAAAAATCATATAACAAAAACTCTAGGGATAACACAGCCCTCCTCCAAAACCCAGGGGCAAGTGTTGTAAGTTATGCTCCCGGGGACTATATGGTTTTTATGGAAGGGGTGATAGTATAAACATCAGAGGGGCTCATTCGAATTTAAATCGAAATTTCTAATGTCCTTTTTAGGAGTCAAAAGTGATCGGAAGGCTGGGGAAGGATTTGAAATTATACCCGGAGGCATATAAGGTTCTTATGGAAGAATTAAACTTCGGAGGGGACTCAAATGGCTAGAAATTTAAAATTATAGTTCTCTTTTTAAGAGTCAAAAGGGAGTAGAGGGCAACTAGCCCTTCTACCTTCTTTACCTCAAATCCATCCGATCGAATTTTTGAGATTTTGTTAAAGTAAGTCAAAAGATCGGTTAACAAAAACTCCAGGGTCAACACAAACCCCCAGAGCCGTGGGGCAAGTGTTGTATGTTATGTCCAGGGGGTATATAAGGTTTTTGTGTGAGGGTTTTGAAAATAGTTCAAAGATCAGATAAGCCAAACCCTCACCCTACTCAAATATTTAACTCCAAAACCTAAACGAACTGACCCCTGGCCTTCTCTGCATGGCCCCAACCCCCCCCCCCCCCCCAAAAAAAAAAACAAAACAAAAAAAAACAACAACTTGTTAACGATATTTTATTCAAAAAATCACGGGAGCTGACAGATTGTCCTCCCTCCATGCCCCCCCCTCCCAACCAAAAAAGAATTCACGATATTCTATTCAAAAATCATGGGAATTTGGTTTAATTTTATTAGCTCTTTCCAAAACTTCTTCACTACAAACAAGAGTACGGCTGCTGCCCGTTTCCCTAACGGTAAAAGCATAAGGCCTACTGTGTATTTGGCGCTTTACTAAAACGAATTATATTACAAATATTCTCTTTTGTACTTATTACAACATTGAAAATAAGATGAAGATCGCTGTAAAACCAGACCAGGATTTACCAATAGGCCCGCTTGGCCCTGCGACTTTCACTATTTCCGAAGTTTTGAAAATTTTCCCAAAAATCTTTCAAAAACGGAGCGGCAAAAATGGTTGGACCTAGAAGCGCCAAAGCTTTAAATTCGGCCCTGGGTGAAACAAAATTTTAAGCTGGTGAGCTTTCGGCAATTAATATAATTGTATATCAAATATTCAGTTTAATTTTATTAGTTCTTTCTAATAAAATTTATTTGGAATAAAAAAATATTTAGAAATAGGGAATATTGAAAAACTCGAAACTTTGGCAATAAAAAACGAACAGAAATTAATTAAAAAAAAACTTTCCGAAAAAATAGTTTTCTAAAGAAGAGTGAAGGCCATATTAAACTTAAAATCAGAAGAAATAGAAACCTACAATAACTCAAACTCAAAAGGACCAGAAATTACCATTAAAGAATAAATGAAACTCCAAACAAACGGAAATTAAATAAACAATTATAGCAAAAAACATACAACAGGCACTAATATAAATGAATAAATAAATCTTAAAAAAAGTAAAGCTTAAGTTGAATATGCAAATCAAGCTTAATTGAAACCCAAAACGAACAGAAATTAAATAAACAATCATAGCAAACAAACATACAATTGGTACTAATATAAATGAGTAAATAAATCTTAAAACGAGTGAAACTTTTGTTACCTCCCCCCTCGGGACAGAGCTTTTGTCTATCACTAGAGCATGTCCAAGTCAGCTAAGCTGCAGTCTGATGACACACACTGAGTGGGATTGAACCCCTACGTTCCATAGGAGTCGCACGGGCACGAAACTTGCCTAAAATCATCCTTGGGCAATTCCCTCAAAATACCTAGGACATTCCCCTATTCCGTTGTTAGTATATGTGCAATACTTTACTACATTAATTACTATAACATTAATTAATACATTAATTAATTAATGCTAATACATTTTTTAATTATTACAATACTTTACTAATTAATTCACATTGCCCCGCATAACTGAAGTTTCAATCCTATTCGGGTCTTTTTGTCCTTCCAAACGCTCCAAAGTTGAGTGAAAGTATTTTGTGTTATTGCTATTTTACTAAACATCCTTTCTGTAACCTTCATCCTTAGTTCCAATAACTCTAAACTCCGTTCACATTTATCAAACAGTTCGTGGCATTGAATTGTAAGGAGCAACTCGGCTCAATAGTAAACAAAACCCTAAAAGACAGAATTGTGATACCAATAGATACATCAGACAAACTGAATTTTTATGCTGATTCAAAATATATAACAGTTCAATAAGTTTAATGTTACCCATCAAAAGCCATGAAACTGGATCAGAGAACCCTACTGTAAAGGTTTCAAGCTTCTTTATTCAAAAATGGGAAATTTACTTTTTTTGACAGGAAAAAAAAATCATGGATGCGTGTTTATTTTTTTTCCAAGGGTGATCGTATTGAACTAGTAATCCTAAAAGATCGCGAGAGGGTTCATTTGAACAGAAATCAAAAGTTCTAGTGTCCTTTTTAAGTGACCAAAAAGATTGAAGGGCAGCTAGCCCCCCTTTCACGCCCTGTTTTCCCGAAGACACCCGATCAAAATTTTGAGATAACCATGCCTTTGGGGATGGCATGACCCCCATAGTCCATGGGAAAAGGGCTGTAAATTACGCAATTTTCCGATTGTTCATATATATTAGGGGATATCAGGTTTATTCTGCACAGCCATTTTTGGTAAGCTATGTTCTGGAACCTATTTGACCGATTGGTGACTTCAAAGGCTCAAACAACTTGTTTTGCCATGAAGTTTCTTTGGCCCAACGTTCGTATTTTTTCTTGTTTATATACAGCTCAAAAACTTTTTTTCCTATTTCTGCTCACTGCCTGAGGCCACCCACGTAGTGGGGAGACTTCGGGCATTTCTAGGTGTGAATTCGGACACATTAAAAATGGCCTTCATTTATTCAAATACGGACGCAGATGAACGTCCCTTTTTTGAATATAAAATTTAAAGAAGAAATTAGTCCATCCACTAGATGATTAAAAACACAAATTTTGAAGTCTAAGATTAAGTTTAACAAATGTAGCAGGACAAAAGGTAGCATTCAAATACGTAGTCACGTTTTGATCTATCAGCTACACCCGCATCATTTGAGAGAGGCAGTAATTCTAGTTCTACCGCTTAAATGGTTTCCACGCATTGGCGCCCATAAGCTGAATTTTAGGGGGGGGCTTATCTGGTCTAATTTAAATAGAAATATCAAAACAAAAATATAAAAATATAAGGCTGCATCATTCAGCCAGGGGGGATGGCGCCCCTGCTCCCCCCCCCCCCCCTTATAGGCGCCCATGTCTCCACGACCTGTTGTCAGTGTTCCTCCAACTCTTGAGAATGATCTATGCAATTCTGGAGAAACCAAACTTGACTTTTAACAGTGAGATTGTTGGTATCTATATCAGGCGATTCTGAAGTAAGCTCATCAGCTGATCCCCAGATAAGAGCGATCTGTCAGTAATTAAAGAAGGAAGGGAAGCAACTTCCGGGTAAACATCCTGACTGAAAGGATATATTCTGGTAGATCTGAATGATGAAACTATGTTCTAAGGGAATATTCTTTCAAATATTCCTCACAAAACAGCTCTACCACTTCGTAAGTAGATGCATATTTACCCGGATTCAGATTTGCGAATTTTGGTGAACTTTAGAGGAATTATTGTTTATAAAATGAATATAGTTTTCGTGAACACGCTTTCTAGCAAGCAAAATGCTGACAACTAATATATAAAAAGAATATTTTCGTACATAATTTCGAATACCACAGTGTCTTTCCATGACGATAAATAAAAGTTCAAATAGGGATAAATTCTTTTAAAAGACAGTGATAAATGTCATAAAAGTACTAGACATTTCGGTCACATATGCAGTGACCGTCATCAGAGTGTTAATACTTATGACGGTCACTGCATATGTGACCGAAATAAATAATATTTTTTGTGAAATTTATCACTGTATTAAAAGGGTTTATCCCTATTTGAACTTTTATTTAAGGATATTTTCAATGCGATAGTATTAAAAATTTTGGGATTTTTTTTTGGTTGAATAGGCTTTTGGTGCCAACTTTTCTTTTCTTTCTCTAGTCAAATAAATTAGAAATAATTTTATAAATTGAATTATTTTGTTACTTATATATTCTTGTAAATTCGTGGTTGAACAGTTGTCGAATGATCAAGTACAATATAAATAAATTTTTCTTGGCATCGTCTTGTTTAGGTTAGGTAAATGACACTTCGAGGTAGGAAATGATCTTGAGATTTTTTCTGCTTAATGATGCGAGGAGAATCATATTCCACTGTGGTTTTACGCCAATTTACCTTACCTTAATATTTCTTAGGAGTTTTTTTTAAGTTACGAGGAGATGCAAATGCAGGAATTCATTTAGATATAGTGTTATTTTTGACTGCGCCTAAAAAAAGGAATAAAAGTAGGAGTAGAAAGGGGGGTACCAGCCCCACGCGCACCACGTGGTTTATGGTTTTGTCACTGAGAATAAAAAAACAGGACTTTTCTCACTTGGAAAAACAGGAATTTTCTCACATTTATGTCTGTTTTCTTGGATGGTTATGTGTGTTGGTCAATTTATTTGATGTTTTTCATGGATGGTTATGGATGATTTATGGTTTTTGTCCGTGATAATTTGAATAACATGAACTTTCTCAAATTTATGTCTGTTTTTATGGTTTTTGTCCGTGAGAATGAAAAAACAGGAACTTTCTCACATTTATGTCTGTTTTCATGGATGGTTATGTGTGTTGGTCGATTTATTTGATGTTTTTCATGGATGGTTATGGATGATTTATGTCTGTTTGTTGTCAGTGAGAATGAACATGCTCGACGCGAATGTTATGAGATTGTTTGGCGAACCTAACCTGTGAACTTGTTCTACATAATCGGCGGGGAAATTATTGATTCACGAAGGGGGAATTAAGAAACATTATGGTTTATTTGATCTTTAGGCGAACCTAACCTGAGAACTTGATTTACATAATCGGTGGGGGAATGTATTGATTCACGAAGGGGGAATTAAGAAACATCATGGCTTCTTTAATCTTAGGTCTGAGGGATAAACGTTCTTTAGGTCAGAGAGAAAAATTAATATTCTATTTTGAAATAGGGCTTCATTGATCTTTAGTGTCAGGAATTATAAATGACATCACTTGTTATCTTGGAATTATGCGGGAGTCTAAAGAGATAGAAATTCTATTTTTAAATACGGCTTCACTGAGCTCTAAGTCAGAGAGATAAATTGATATTCTAACGAAACCTTAATAGTTTAGCTAGGAAAATTTATGAGATGAAGAGATTAACGTAGGAAAGGGTTTCCTAGAAATTTGAAATGTGAAAGCACAGAGATGCCAAAAAACAAAAGGAACACGCTGAAATTACTTTTAGGAGATTATTTGGGCGAAACGGTTTTAGACAGCTTATGGAATTATTTCGGCGAAACAGTTAGAGACATTTTAAAAGGTGATTTAAAAGATGATTTTAGAAGAGAATTTGAGGGTGAAACTCTGTGGTCGTTATAATACACAAGTTCCATTTGAACAGTGTTGTGAGGTCCTCTACCACAACCCAAAGGGTTCCGATCCCCCTACCCCGATCCAAAGGGTTCCAATCCCTCTACCCCAACCCCGAAGGAACCCACGGTCCCCAAAGGTCCCCCAAGCTCCCAAAGGGTCCCGATCCCCCTACCCCAACCCCAAAGGGTTCTAATCCCCCCACCCCAACCCCGAAGGAAGCCACCGGTCCTCAAAGGTCCACTGGGCTCCCAAAGGGCCACCCGGCCCTCAAGGGTCCCCCAGACCCACCGGGCCCCAAAGAGCCCCCTCCACCCCCCCCCCCTTTGGTCCCCAAAGGCCCCTCCCTCCCTTCATCTCCCCCCTCCTTCACACCCCCTCCCCATCCCCTCCCCCTCCCCCTCCTACCCATCCACTCCCCCTCCCCCTCCTCCCCTCCCCTTCCCCATTTTTTAATATTTGTTTTGTGCATTGAGACACAGAACGACCCTTCCCCCCGGCCCCTCCCCCCAAAAAGGTCCCCCGACACCCCAAAGGCCTGATTTTTCAAACTTCATTTTGAATTTCTTTCGTTGAAATGCAAGAGTTGGAATATTTCAGTAGTGTTTGATTTTTGTTTACATTGTCAAAGTTACATCTTAATGATTTTTAAAATGTAATTTTTAATTTATTTATTTTTATATAAATAGTTTTAATATTTCATAATTTTTTTTTCGTGTTTTAAATTGTCAAAGTTACATTTTATTTAATTTTCAAAGTTCATTTGAATTTCTTTCGTTGAAATGCAAGAGTTGGAATATTTCACTAGTGTTTGGTTGTGGTTTACATTGTCACCCGGAACTTTGAAAAATCAAGAAAATGTAACTGTGACAATGTAAACCACAACCAAACATTAGTGAAATATTCAATTTGCATTTCAACGAAAGAAATTCAAATGAACTTTGAAAAATCAAGAAAATGTAACTGTGACAAGGTAAACCACAACCAAAAACCATGTCACAGTCACATTTTCTTGATTTTTCAAAGTTCATGTTGAATTTCTTTCGTTGAAATGCAAGAGTTGGAATATTCCAGTTGTGTTTGGTTGTGGTTTACCTTGTCACAGTTACATTTTCCTGATTTTTCAAAGTTTATTTTGAATTTCTTTCGCTGAAATGCAAGAGCTGGACTATTTCAGTAGTGTTGTAATGTGGTTTACATTGACAATGTTAAATGGTATTTATTTTTCAAATATAATTTTTAAATTACTTCTTTGAAGTGCAAGAGTTGGAATATTTCACAAGTGTTTGGTTGTGGTTTACCTTGTCACAGTTACATTTTCTTAATTTTTCAAAGTTCATTTTGAATTTCTTTCGTTGAAATGCAAGAGTTGGAATATTTCAGTTGTGTATGGTTCTGTTATACCTTGTCACAGTTACATTTTCTTGATTTTCAATGTTCATTTTGAATTTCTTTCGCGGAAATGCAAGAGTTGGAATATGTCAGTGGTGCTTGGTTGTTGTTGGCCTTGTCACAGTGTCATTTTCTTGAATTTTAAATGTTAATTTTTAATATCTTTCCATTATTTTATAAATATTGGATATTTCGGTATCGGTTGGGTTTGATTTATCTTGACACTGATAGATTTTCATGATTTTTCAAAGTTCATTTTGAATTTCTTTCGTTGAAATGCAAGAGTTGAAATATTTCAGCAGTGTTTGGTTGTGGTTTACCTTGTCACAGTTACATTTTCTTGATTTTTCAAAGTTCATTTTGAATTTCTTTCGTTGAAATGCAAGAGTTGGAATATTTCAGTAGTGTTTGGTCGTGGTTTACCTTGTCACAGTTACATTTTCTTGATTTTTCAAAGTTCATTTTGAATTTCTTTCATTGAAATGCAAGAGTTGGAATATTTCAGTAGAGTTTGGTTATGGTTTAACTTGTCACAGTTACATTTTAGTTTTTTTAAATATTTCAATTTGAATTTCTTTCGTTGAAATGAAAGAGTTGGAATATTTCAGTAGTGTTTGGTTGTTGTTTACCTTGTCAAAGTTACATTTTCTTTATTTTTCAAAGTTCATTTTGAATTTCTTTAGATGAAATTCAATAGTTTGAATATTTCAGTAGTGTTTGTTTGTGTTTTACATTGTCACAGTTACATTTTCTTGATTTTTCAAAGTTCATTTTGAATTTCTTTTGTTGAAATGCAAGAGTTGGAATATTTCAGTAGTGTTTCGTTATGATTTACATTGTCAAAGTTAAATTTTCTCGATTTTTCAAATTCATTTTTAATTTCTATAGTTGAAATTGAATAGTTGGAATATTTAAGTAGTTTTTTTTTGTCGTTTACCATTTAAAAGTTACATTTTATTTATTTTTAAAACTTATTTTTGAATTTATTTCGTTGACATTCAAGAGTTTTAATATTTCAGTTGTGTTTGGTTGTGGTTTACCTTGTCACTCTTACATTTTCGTGATTTTTCAAAGTTCATTTTGAATTTCTTTCGTTGAAATGCAAGAGTTGGAATATTTCATTAGTGTTTGGTTGTGGTTTACCGTGTGACAGTTACATTTCTTGTTTTTTAAAATTTAATTTTGAATTTATTTAGTTTAAATGAAAGAGTTGTAATATTCCAGTAGTGTTTGGTTGTGGTTTACCTTGTCACAGTTACATTTTCATGATTTTTCAAAGTTTATTTTGAATTTCTTTCAATGAAATGCAAGAGTTGGTTTTTTTCTGTAGTGTTTGATTATGTTTTTACTTGTATCATTTACATTTTATTGTTTTGTCTAAGTTCATTTTGAATTTCTTTCATTGAAATGCAAGAGTTGGAATATTTCAGTAGTGTTTGGTTGTGGTTTACCTTGTCACAGTTACATTTTCTTGATTTTTCAAAGTTTATTTTGAATTTCTTTCGTTGAAATGCAAGAGTTGGAATATTTCAGTAGTGTATGGTTATGGTATACCTTGTCACAGTTACATTTTCTTGATTTTTCATTGTTGATTTTGAATTTCTTTCGTTGAAATGTAAGATTTTTAATATTTCTGTTGTGATTGTTTGTGGTTTACCTTGTCACAGTTACATTTTCTTGATTTTTCAAAGTTCATTTTGAATTTCTTTCATTGAAATGCAAGAGTTGGAATATTTCAGTAGTGTTTGGTTGTGGTTTACCTTGTCACAGTTACATTTTCTTAAACCATGTCACAGTTACATTTTTTGATTTTTCAAAGTTCATTTTGAATTTCTTTCGTTGAAATGCTAGAGTTGGAATATTTCAGTAGTGTTTGGTTGTGGTTTACCTTGTCACAGTTACATTTTCTTAAACCATGTCACAGTTACATTTTCTCGATTTTTCAAAGTTCATGTTGAATTTCTTTCGTTGAAATGCAAGAGTTGGAATATTTCAGTAGTGTTTGGGTGTGGTTGACCTTGTCACAGTTACATTTTCATGATTTTTCAAAGTTTATTTTGAATTTCTTTCATTGAAATGCAAGAGTTGGAATATTTCAGTAGTGTTTGGTTGTGGTTTACCTTGTCAGAGTTACATATTCTTGATTTTTCAAAGTTCATTTTGAATTTCTTTCATTGAAATGCAAGAGTTGAAATATTTCACTAGTGTATGGTTGTGGTTTCCCTTGTCACAGTTACATTTTCATGATTTTTCAAAGTTCATTTTGAATTTCTTTCTTTGAAATTCAATAGTTGGAATATTTCAGTAGTGTTTGGTTTTGGTATACCTTGTCACAGTTACATTTTCTTGATTCTTCAATGTTCATTTTGAATTTCTTTCGTTGAAATGCAAGAGTTGGAATATTTCAGTAGTGTTTGGTTGTGGTTTACCTTGTCACAGTTACATTTTCTTGATTTTTCAAAGTTCATTTTGAATTTCTTTCGTTGAAATGCAAGAGTTGGAATATTTCAGTAGTGTTTGGTTGTGGTTTACCTTGTCACAGTTACATTTTCTTGATTTTTCAAAGTTCATTTTTAATTTCATTCCTTGAAATGCAAGAGTTGGAATATTTCAGTTGTGTTTGGTTGTGGTTTACCTTGTCACAGTTACATTTTCATGATTTTTCAAAGTTCATTTGAATTTCTTTCGTTGAAATGCAAGAGTTGGAATATTTTAGCAGTGTTTTGTTGTGGTTTACCTTGTCACAGTTACATTTTATTGATTTTTCAAAGTTCATTTTGAATTTCTTTCGTTGAAATGCAAGAGTTGGAATATTTTAGTAGTGTTTGGTCGTGGTTTACCTTGTTACAGTTACATTTTCTTGATTTTTCAAAGTTCATTTTGAATTTCTTTTATTTAAATTCATGAGTTAGAATATTTCAGTAGCGTTTGGTTATTGTTTAACTTGTACCAGTTACATTTTCGTGATTTTTCAAATTTAATTTTTAATTGCATTCGTTGAAATGCAAGAGTTGGACTATTTCAGGAGGGTTTGGTTGTGGTTTACCGTGTCAAAGTTACATTTTCTTGATTTTTCAATGTTCATTTTGAATTTCTTTCGTTGAAATGCAAGAGTTTGAATATTTCAGTAGTGTTTGGTTGTGGTTTACCTTGTCACAGTTACATTTTCTTGATTTTTCAAAGTTCATTTTGAATGTCTTTCGTTGAAAAGCAAGAATTGGAATATTTCAGTAGTGTTTGCTTGTGTTTTACCTTGTCACTGTTACATTTTCTTGATTTTTAAAAGTACATTCGAATTTCTTTCGTTGAAATGCAAGAGTTGGAATATTTCAGTAGTTTTTTAGTGTCGTTTACCTTGTCACAGTTACAGTTTCTTGATTTTTCAAATCTAATTTCGAATTTCTTTCATTGAAATGCAAGAGTTGTAATATGTAAGAAGTGTGTGGTTGTGGTTTATCTGGTCACAGTTAAATATTATTGATTTTTCAAAGTTCATTTTGAATTTCTTTCGTTGAAATGCAAGAGTTGGACTATTTCAGTAGTGTTTGGTTGTGGTTTACCTTGTCACAGTTACATTTTCTTGATTTTTCAAAGTTCATTTTGAATTTCTTTCATTGAAATGCAAGAGTTGGAATATTTCAGTAATGATTGCATGTTGTTTAACTTGTCACACTTACATTTTCTTTATTTTTCAAAGTTCATTTTTAATTTCTTTCGTTGAAATGCAAGGGTTGGAATATTTCAGTTGTGTTTGGCTGTGGTTTAGCTTGTCACAGTTACATTATCCTGATTTTTCAAAGTTCATTTTGAAGTTCTTTCGTTGAAATGCAAGAGTTGGAATATTTCAGCAGTGTTTGGTTGTGGTTTACCTTGTCACAGTTACATTTTCGTGATTTTTCAAAGTTAATTTTGAATTTCTTTCGTTGAAATGCAAGAGTTGGAATATTTCAGTAGTGTTTGGTCGTGGTTTAACTTGTCACAGTTACATTTTCTTGATTTTTAATAGATAATTATGAATTTATTTCTTTTTATTGCTCTTTGTGTACTATTTCAGTATAGTTCGGTTATTTTTTACCTTTTCTCACTTACATTTTCTTTATTTTTAAAAGATCTTTTTTTATTTCTTTCGTTTTTATTCTTGTGTTTTTATTTGTGTGGTTTGTTTTTTTTTTGATTAACTTGTATATTTTACATTTTCTTTATTTTTCAATGTTCATTTTGAATTTTTTTAGTTTAAATGCAAGAGTTTGAATATTTCAGTAGTGTTTTGTTGTGGTTTACCTTGTCACAGTTACATTTTCTTGATTTTTCAAAGTTCATTTTGAATTTCTTTCGTTGAAATGCAAGAGTTGGAATATTGCAGTAGTGTTTGCTTGTGGTTTACCTTGTAAAATTTACATTTTCTTGATTTTTCAAAGTTCATGTGAATTTCTTTCGTTGGAATGTAAGAGTTGGAATATTTCAGTAGTGTTAGGTTTTAGTTTACCTTGTCACAGTTACATTTTAATGATTTTTACAATTTAATTTTGAATTTCTTTCGTTGAAATGCAAGAGTTGGAATATTTCAGTAGTGTTTGGTTTTGGTTTACCATGTCATAATTACATTTTCATGATTTTTTCAAAGTTCATTTTGAATTTCTGTCGTTGAAATGCAATATTTGGAATGTTCCAGTAGTGCTTGGTTGTTGTTTACCTTGTAACAGTTACAATTTCATGTTTTTTAAATGTTAATTTATAGTTTATTTAGTTGAATTGAAAGAGTTGGAATATTTCAGCAGTGTTTGGTTGTGGTTTACCTTGTCACAGTTACATTTTCTTAATTTTTCAAAGTCCATTTTGAATTTCTTTCATTGAAATGCAAGAGTTGGAATATTTCAGTAGTGTTTGGTCGTGGTTTACCTTGTCACAGTTACATTTTCTTGATTTTTCAAAGTTCATTTTGAATTTCTTTCATTGAAAAGCAAGAGTTGGAATATTTCAGTAGCGTTTGGTTA